>NC_087438.1:51515000-51615000 GCF_036321535.1 Camelus dromedarius
TATTTAAAATATATAGAATAGTTCATTAATTCAAGATGATATTTTTAAGCACCTATTTTGTTTTTGGAAATGTACCATGTTTTAATAGAGCTGTACTGTCTTCTTTGATAACACTTAGAGTCAAGATAGCCCAAATACAAACTTTAAGTCTAACTCACCCAAACAGAACTACTTAAATGACAGTATGTGATTCTGTAATAATGAAAAAGTAAAAGAAACAAAAGATGAAAAATTGTGCTGAATACTGGAATTTGACACAACATTGTAAAATGATTATAAATCAATAAAAAATGTTAAAAAAAATAAAAACAGAAAAAAAAAAAAGAAACAAAAGATGGGCTACTTGGCCATGTGAAGCCTAAAACATAAGTAAAAAATACACAAAAATGAAAAATTTTTAAAAAAGTAGAAAAGATAACATACTATACTCATGCTGCTAAGATGGGAGCAAAGCTAAAGTAGAGTTAGGTATAGTTAATCAGGTAAAACTTCTATTTTTAAGATTTTGGAGAAAAATGTGGAAGAAAAATTATTGAGCCAGGAACTTTGAGGCTTTACAATCTACTTTTGAGAGTTCATACCCTAACAAACCTCCTCAGTAAAAGAGACAGATGTTTAGTGAAAATTATTTTTCTACAAAAACCATGCATCTAGTGTAAATACTGAAGAAAACATGGACAAAAGCAAGAGATTATGTATATTTTTTATTAGAATAATGTACTTCAAAACTGCAAGCATATCTACTATCTGCAAAGTAGATAGCATGCATCTTTATCTAACTGAAAGAGAAATACTAAGTAAGAAAAAGGGCAAGAAAAGGGCCTCAGAAGAGCCAAAATTTACACTAAAGTTTATACATATGATGTACAGGAGAAATCTTTATGTCTTCATTCAGAGCAGTTATTCTTTAAGTATATTTCTACAAATTTGGTTTCTTAGAAGTTTACATAAAACTTCAGTTTCTTGTGTTTTAAAGTAACAGATGAGGAAGGGGAAAACTAGAGCTATAGACAGGCATGCTAACAGAAGAAGCAATGATGAAAACCTGACTAGGGAAGAGAAAGAAGGACCACATAAAGCAAGGCAGTTAGGGGCACTACTTCGTATAGAATACAAGTGTCTCAACAAGTTGGTGGTCCCTCGGGGGGTCCTACCTTTACTTACAGTAAAGGGCAGAGACAAACCTGAGTACTAAAGGAAGGTTAAATGATATTTTCTGTTTAAAAACAAGAAACTTTTAATAGAAATTCAAATGAGGAAAAAACTAATGCTCACGGAGCTGATGACTGTGTCTGGTTGTGTTTTGCTGGAAAGGTCAGGAGGCAGTCTATTTGAAAGGCCTCACTAAAAAGCTTTTCCATCCTTGGTCAATTAATCGCAGCCAAAGTTCTGGTTCTTAGGCTCAAAATTTATTTTGACAGCCCACCAAGAGTGGAATTATGTCTTAAGGGCAGAACAACATTGATTAAGGAGGCTGATGTATAATGCTAGAATGCCAATCTATTAACACACAATGAGGAGCATAACCGTTACTCACACTAGAAAGAAGTCTTCTCCAAAAGGCGAGCCTACTTTCTTGTGACAGGCAGACCTATGTGACAAACCATAGCTTTACCAGAAAATTCACTGCTAAGTGTGGAACCTAAAAAGGGTGAGTTAGATAAAGAGAATTATTTCATAGCTTAAGCAGTTTTCAGTCTTTCTTGGAGCATTAACATTCTAAGGTGTCTCTGAGGCTCTTTGTTTTTTGTTACTTTATACGCTTAGAATCTATTTAAGATTTCTTTTGGAGGAAAAAAGTTCCACTGCTAAAAAGTAAAGTAAAAGTGCACTCAGAAGGCCCCTGTCTCCTGGACAAGGTTTAGATGGACAAAACCAACACGTACCCTGTGATTTTCTTTATTTTGCTCTTTCACTGTTGACCAAGCTTCCCTCCTGTTAACAGACTTAACACTCTTTGTGGAAAAGATAATATAGTCAATCATTAATAGTCTACTAAGACTAGAACCCATTCTCTCTTTCAGGCATCTTTGTGTATCTTCATTATGACCTATTAAATACTGACTTTAATTTATCCTCTGAGATTAAATCTTATTTCTAGTTTCTTAGGTAATACTTTAATATAATCCTAAGTACTTTTTAAACATTTTTATTGAGTTATAGTTATTTTACAATGCTGTGTCAAATTCCAGTGTAGAGCACAATTTTTCAGTTATACATGAACATACATATATTCATTATCATTTTTTTTTTGCTGTGAGCTACCACAATAATATAATACTAAGTATTGATAGTGGAATATAAAATATTTTGTTTCCAGTCAGAATGCTAAAATTGAAATAGTTTTTTGGTGTGTTTTAAAAAGTAAAACTTAAAAGCTTGTATATTCAAAGACTCTATCCTTAAGGCTGTATTCAGCTTGATGTTGTACTGAGTTGAATAGTGTTCCTTAAAATTCATGTCTACCCAGAACCTCAGAGTGTGGTCTTATTTGGAAATAGGGTCTTTGTAGACATAATTCATTAAGGTAAAACCATATTGGATTAGGGTGGGCCCTAAACCAAATGACTGGTGTTCTTGTAAGAGACACACAAGGAAGAAGGCCACGTGAAGCCAGAGGCAGAGATTGGAGCTACTGTCTAAAACCAAGGAACACCAAGGATTGGTGGCAATCATCAGAAGCTAGAAGAGGCAAGGAAGGATTCTTTCCTAGAGCCTTTG
This sequence comes from Camelus dromedarius, assembly GCF_036321535.1. Classification (NCBI taxonomy): domain Eukaryota; kingdom Metazoa; phylum Chordata; class Mammalia; order Artiodactyla; family Camelidae; genus Camelus; species Camelus dromedarius. The sequence goes on from NC_087438.1 coordinate 51,517,722, forward strand.
GAGGGAGGAGCATGATTTGCTGACACCTTGATTTCAGACTGCTAGCCTCCAGAAATGTGAGAGAATAAATTTTAGTTGTTTTAAGCCACCCAGTTTGTGGTAATTTTGTTATGGAAGGCCTAAGAAACTAATACAGATGTTAATGCAAGCTGAATTGCTTCTTTTAAAAGAAATATTTGTAGAACATCAATGTTTTAAAGGGTGTGAATTCCAGTGAAGGAGAAGGAAACAAGAACTGAAACCTTCCAGTTTCAGGTCTTAGACTATTTCCATTATACCATATTCTCCCATCCAACCATCCACCCATCCATCCATGCATCCAGTAGTTTCCATACGCTTACAATGTGCCAAGCAGTGGTCATGAACAAGATAACTGCTGTACCTTCCCTCACAGTGATCTTACTCTAGTCTCACTCAATAGGTTGTGAACAGTCCTTCCATGTCAATGCATACAGCCCTATATCAGGTATTTTTTAATGATTATACATATAGTATTTCACTGATTGTGTGCAACAGATTTTAAGCAATATCCTATCAATGAATATTTAAATTATTTCCAATTTAAAAATATTATATTCCAATTTAAAATATAAACACTGAGATAAACATAATTGTACATACATCTATACCCTTGTCTGCATATCTCATTTGAATGAAAATCTGAGCTTGGCATTTCTAGGTCTAAAGGTATGTACATTTTATTTAGTGCTACATATTGCCAAATTGCTATGCACAAAGTCTGTACCAACTGACATGCGTACCAACAGTGAGAGGGAAGCCCATTTCTCTTACCAACACTTGTTATCAATGTTTTCATTTATTCCAATATTATAGGTGACCAATAACATCATAGTTGTGCTTATTTGCGTTGCTGTGATTATTAGTGAGCTACAGTCATTAAGGGAACAGCCTGGAGCCAGACTGAGTGTGAATGCTGCCTCCACTGGTTCAAAGTTACTTAAATTCTTGGTGCCTTAGTTTCATCAACGGTAAAGCAAGGATAACAACAGTTATCTGTCAATTAGTAGCTGGGAGAATTAAAGGAGTTAGTATCTGTGAAGTGTAATTATTAATATTTTATATTTAATATTATAAATATTATTAGTATTTTATATGTCATCCAATCCTACTTCTTTCTTTATGTGTAAATTTCCTGTTTATATTTTAACCTAACTTTATGCTGGTGTGTTCATCTCTTTCTCATTAATTTATAAGAACTATCTGTATATTCTAGATCTTTATTCTTTGTCATGTAGTTGGTAAATACGTTTTCCAATGTCATTTGTTTTTCCACTTCATTTTTCTTCCTTTTACCTCCTTTTTTTTGCTGTTTCCCTAGAAAATTTTTATTTTATAATGTTTATATAGTCAGGTCTATCAATCTTATCTTTATGGCTTCCAGGTTTATGTGGATTAAGAAGGCACTTTTCTCAAAATATAGTCTTAATTTAATAGTAAAGTGAAAAAGTTAACTTTTTTTTTTTTTGGAGGACAAACTTCTAGAGGCAATTTCTTGGTAGAGTCTCATTAATTTAATATTCAGGGTAGGCATTACTGATAGATGAGGAAACTACTTATAATATTTTCTCTTTAAAGAAAAAATAAACATGTCTCCCCAAGTAGTGATCTGGGACATTTCTAAAAACATTTTCTAGAACGAAAGCTTCTCCACAAAGAGTGACTACAAGCTTCCTGTTGTAAGTTTCTCTTAGTCTTAAAATTTTTCTCCATGAACAAATGTGTATCTATATCCTATGAAATCATATATCCAAGTTTTACATATTATAAAAGATTTTGGATTATTGACATCCTGGATACAAAGGATCACAAATGAAAAGGCACACTTCTAACTAAGTCACTCAATTTTTACTCATTGGCAAATGCCAAATTAAAAACAAAACATTTTTAATGTATTAAATTTGTCCCATTTTCCTCTCAAGGGAATTAACTTCTCAAAGGAAATTTCATTGTCTACTTAGGCATGCCTCATCACTCTAATTCTTTTCAGTTCTCTGTTTTAATTACAATCAAAATTTCACACCTTTTGTGGATTTTCTTGCATGCCTTCTTCCAGGTAATTAATAAGATTTAAATAAAACTGTATTTAATATAACACCTATAGCACCATGCAGACCACCACCACCAATTCAGAAATATGAGGCCATCATTACCTTTGGCACGATCCAATTGCTAGTCTTTAGTCCACGTTTACAACTAATGATAATTTATTTTAGTGTTCCTAAAATAGTGTTAATCATTCTAGTGAAAATTAGATATTAGTTTTCCTTCTATTGAATATTAGTTTTGTAATTCTAGTCTATTAAGAAGCAAACACAATAAGAAGCAATAAGCAAACACCGTAAGAAGCAAACACAACAAGTTTATTTGGCTTAATTTGTCCTTCACATACCCACATGCTTATTGTTTACTCTTCATTATTTTGTACATACTTTATATACATTCTAAATGGTGTCATTAGCTGTTGGTAAACATAAGAAGCCCAGGTTTTTTTGCCCTACTCATAGGTTTGCATTAAAAACAACACAACATAAAACAGGATTACCTCTACTTAAAAGAAATTGCCAAAGCAGAAATCCACCCATATTAAATAAACAGTGTGCAACCATTACTATGTAGCACTTAAGTAGACACAGTCCATCAGAGATCAAGTTGATTCTAAGTTAAAAATCTAACTAGGGGAAAATAAAAGTATGAAACACTAGGAAACAGCTGTTTTCTTTACCTCCACAATGCAACCTTCAAACTGTCACTAGAACTGCCTTGCTTTACTCAGATAAACCAATAAACAGAAAAAATGTCTACAGAATTCCAAATTTCTCAGAAGGACATTAAAGACCCCCTAGCTATATTTCACATTATATACCCTATGCTTTTTACACAACTATCATAATGTTCACAAAATGCCCAAACATGCCCTATTCATTTCCTAAATGCACTCTGGAGATTGCTATCTTATTTCTTTTGTTAAGAGAACATTAACTCCTCTTCCCAAGCCTCACCTTCTCACCTTGACCACTCATTCAAAGTCTACCTCAAATGTCCTTTCTTGCAGGAAGCCTTCCTCAACTCACCCAGCAGAATTTTAAAGTGATTTCTTACCTAAATAACTATGACCCAAATAGTGGTATCTTGATGATAATACACATCTACATAATGCTTTACAGTTGAGCCACTTGCACAGTAGTATCTCAATATTTATCCTGTGTAACCACATTAAAAATCATATAGATGATGGATATTAGATATCTAACATTTTATAACCAAAACAATGGAATTTTGCTGTGCCTGCTTAAACTAAAGGTATATGTATATATGCCTTCTGGAACCTAGAAAGGATTTTTGGAAATATGTGACAATAACATCCCAAAAAGTTTTCTAAAGGAAGATGGAGTTTATATTTGAACCGTTTTCCTGTCTGTTTAAACCAAAAGTTACAGCCACTCCTGAAGTTTCTGACATAAATATGCAGAAGCTCTTATTGCTAAGGAATCTATCAAATGTCTATCTTCTAAAAATACAGGCAAAACATTATCTGACATACATCTCAAAAATGTTCTCCTAGAACAGTCTACTCAAACAATAGAAATAAAAGAAAGAATAAACAAATGGGACCTAATGAAACTTACAAGCTTCTGTACAGCAAAGGAAACCATAAGTAAAACAACTTACGAAATGGGAGAAAATTTTTGCAAATGAAACCGACAAAGGCCTGATCTCCAGAATATATAAGCAGCTCATACGACTTAATAAGAAAAAAACAACCCAATTCAAAAATGGGCAGAAGACCTAAACAAGCAATTCTCCAAGGAAGACATACAAATGATCAATAGGCACATGAAAAGATGCTCAATATCACTAATTATCAGAGAAATGCAAATCAAAACTACAATGAGGTATCACCTCACACCAGTCAGAATGGCCATCATTCAAAAGTCCACAAATGACAAATGCTGGAGAGGCTGTGGAGAAAAGGGAACCCTCCTACACTGCTGGTGGGAATGCAGTTTGGTGCAGCCACTGTGGAAAACAGTATGGAGGTTCCTCAAAAGACTAGGAATAGACTTACCATATGACCCAGGAATCCCGCTCCTGGGCATATATCCAGAAGGAACCCTACTTCAGGATGACACCTGCACCCCAATGTTCATAGCAGCACTATTTACAATAGCCAAGACATGGAAACAGCCTAAATGTCCATCAACAGATGACTGGATAAAGAAGAAGTGGTATATTTATACAATGGAATACTATTCAGCCATAAAAACCGACAACATAACGCCATTTGCAGCAACATGGATGCTCCTGGAGGATGTCATTCTAAGTGAAGCCAGAAAGAGAAAGAAAAATACCATATAAGATCACTCATATGTGGAATCTAAAAACAAAAACAAAAAAAACCCACAAAGCATAGAATACAAACTTGTGGTTGCCAAGGGGGTGGAGGGTGGGAAGGGATAGACTGGGATTTCAAAATTGTAGAATAGATAAACAAGATTATATGGTATAGCACAGGGAAATATATACAAGATCTTATGGTAGCTCACAGAGAAAAAAATGTGACAATGAATATATATATGTTCATGTATAACTGAAAAATTGTGCTCTACACTGGAATTTGACACAACATTGTAAAATGATTATATCAATAAAAATGTTTTAAAAAAGTCTGTCTTCTACATGTGGACAATCACACTTGCAGATCTGATTCTTAGACTAAACGTATGACCAAAAGCCTTTGTTAACAACAACAACAACAACAAACAGGCAGTCCATTCCTTACTGAAACATGAAGGCTAGCCTATCTCCAGTGATTTTTTTTTCCAGCTATCTTTGGCAAACAGTGAATTATTTAAGTGTTAGCAGTGGGATTATTTATGTGATGGGAATTTTAAAGGAAGTAGAATATTCCATGAATCAACTTATATAAGAAGTTATTTATCAATGCTCCTATTCAGGTCAAATAAAAGTTAAGCCAACGGAATGTCAGGTGACTCGGATTTTAGTTTTAATTCTTGGACTACTTTGTAATGTGATCTTGGGTAAGCTGCTTAATTTCTCTAGGTCTCAGGTTCAACATCTGTAAAATGAAAGGGTTAGGCTAGATGATCCCTAGGGTATTTTACAGCTCAAAAATGGAAAGCAAGAAACACATCTTAAATTCATTTTATTAATAGAGAAAATCAAACTATCAGCATAGACTGATAATTTTATTTATTTACAAAGCTGATAATTAATATTCTGAAACTGACCCTAAAATGCTTAGTTGGATTTTCAGGTCAATAAATCTAGCACTTTAACTATCAATTTCTCTTCACGTTACTGATACATCTTTCATCTTTACGTCTCAAAAGTTGCTGTAAAATTTCTTGTTTCTTTGCAATTTACGATAAAATTCATCCCAGTCTAGTGTTTCATCAATTTAACAGTTCTAATTGCCTTATTATCTGCTCTGGTGCGGTAGTAAAGCCTCTGAACATTTCATTTACCTTATCAACAAGAAAACCCCATATATCTCAGCCTTAAGGACATTACCTCTACCTCTTGGATGAGTGGAGGCATGAAGAATGTACGCTCTCCAGAAAGCCAATATAATCTATCACTATTTAACTGTTTGTCAATGTTTATCCCCTTTATGCCTGTCTCAACTCATATTTAATGGGGCTTTTTATTGTTATTTTCCAGTATAAAATTTTGAAGACATTTAAATGTCACTAATTCCCTTCTAAGTTTAGCATGTCTACTGCAATGTTACTTACTTGGAAGACACAGTAACACAGTGCAAATGCATGGGCTTTGGAGGTAGGCAGACTGGCTCCAAATCTTAGTTCTGAGCTTTGCTAGTTATATGGCCTTAAACAAGTTACTTGCCTCTCTGAGCCTGTTTTCCCCATGTTAAATAGGAAGACTAACTACAGCAGTGAATATAAAATAATTAGTTCCTGGCCTAAAATTGCACACACACAGCAAGTATTCAGTAACCGTTACTCATGTCCTTTCCACACCAAGGGCTCTCACTTCGCTGTGATTCTGCTTGTTGAGCTGACCAGTCTGAAAACAGATTTTAGTCATCAGCTACTTCTATAGCAGTGTTTCCAAATGGCTGGTTGCAACCCATCAATAAGGGTTGTAATCCATGACTCCTGAAATTAATTCAGTGGGTTGTGGTCAGCATTGTTTTAAGGGAAGAGAACAGAATGGAATTGGAAATACCAAAGTATATCATAAGTGGTAAAAATAGGAATATTTCATTAAACTTTTGTTTAAGTTTTGTGTATGTGTGTGTGTGTACGTGGACTGTGTCATGATGCAAAATAAAATCTATTTCTTACTCTAGAGTGGATCAAAAAAGTTTGGATTACACTGCTCTATAGAAAAGGCCAGTCATCTCTGGCTGGATCACTTCTCTTCCCTAGTCATCTTCCCCAAGGAATGTACTACTAAGACCAGCATTTCAGTATTTCAAAGTCAAGAGGCCCACCAGCACTATTTCTCTACAGAAACAGTTATATTTATAGTCTTGAGGTTATCTACATTGTTAATAAGACCAAGAAGCAGAAATGATACCCTTAAAAATACTGTTCTTAACTATTCATCAAATCATCTCATATTTTTCTTCTTTTGAAACACAGTAGCAAGTAAAAGGCTCTCTAGGGGCCTCAGGGAGTCAGGGGGTGGGGTGGGGAGGATGTTAAAGAAATTTACAACCAGAAACTCAGTTATTCAAATAAGAATACATTAAAATCTAAAATGTATTCCGTAAGTACAACCCCTTCAATAAAATACACTGATCTTTTTGGGAGAATATTTATTTTGTCTTTTAAAGCAGATCCAAATTAAACGAGAGTTAGGGGAGGGCTGTTTGGGAAGACTTTCTCAAGAAAGTGGTGTCAAAGTTAGGATTAGACAGATGAAAAAGAATTAGCAGAGCAAAGGAAAGGGAAAGAGTATATGGCAGGAGTAGCAAGGAGGGAGGCAGCATTTCAGGTACTAAGAAGTACAGCACAAAAGGTTCTGAAGTGAGAAAGAGTATGGAAAGTTGGTATGAGAATTACATAAGGCTGGTTCATTGAGTGCGGAGGAGAAGAGCAGCAAGAGATAAAGCTAAACAAGAGAGTAAGGGCCCAGAACATGATCTTATAAAGTCAAACTAAAGAATATGGATTTTTCCTAAACGTATTTGACAGACATATCAGGTGAGTGACCTAATCAATCCTATTTACTTTTTAAAAAAGATCACTATGACTGCAATATGGACAATGTAACAGAGAGGGCAAGGATAGGGCCAGACAGACAAGGGGAGTGTGGTCATAATCCAGGAGAAAGATGGTGGTGGCCTAGTCAAGGGTGGTACCTGTGGGAATGGAGGGAAGTAGATGAAGGTGAAAATCATTTTAACTATGGTGAATGATGGATATAGGAAGATAATGGAGCAGAAGCCAAAGGTAACTGGGAAGATGGTGGTGTGGCAGTGCCAGTGCCTGAGACAGGGAGACCAGGAGGAAGACTGTGGGAGAGGGAAAATATAGAACTAGTAACTTTTAGATCATCCTTTATTTGAGGTGCCTATGTGACATTAAAGTGGAAATGTCCAGGGATGTCCAGGCCTTGAGTTCAAGAGAAAGGTCTGAGTTAAAATATACATGTGGGAATCAGGAACATGTGGATGTAACGGGGGTCATAGGAGTGAAGGAGGCTGCTCATTGGAGTGTTTACAAAGCGAAAAGGTAAAAAAGCCCCAGAGAACATTTGAGAGAGGGTAAGCTACACTAATGCAAGAACTACATCTGTCTTTAAAAAAAAAATTGATGTAAAATTGACATACAACATTATATTAGTTTCAGGTGTACAACATAATGATTCAATATTTGTATATAATACAAAATGATCATCACCATACACAGATACAAAACTTTTTTTCTTGTGATGAGAATTTTTACATTTGTCTTACTCACCACTATATCCCTATCACTCAGTATCTGTCATATATTAGTGGCTCAATAAATTTGTTACATAAATAACAAAGGAAGAAAGAACCAAAAACAAGACTGAGGATAGGCAAAAAGGTAGGAGGGAAATCAGAGGATTGCAATATCACTGTAGCCAAGGAAACAGTATAGTATAGAAAGCTTATCAAGGAGGGGAAAGTAATTCTGTCAACAGCCACTAGTAAGTCAAGATGAAGATGGTTAGATATTATGAATGACCTTTGTTTCACTGCTGATGAACTCTTTTGACAAGTCTGGCTCCTTGAGAGGGAAATGAGATAATGATTTTTTGCTGTTGATTCTTTAAGATACTAGTGACTACAGCATGCCTGAATACTGTTGGGAATAAATTGGTAAAGAGATTAAAGGCATAGAAAAAAGAAGAGACTAACACACCACAGCAAGAGGATGGGATTCAGAACACAGGTAGAATGTTGACTTTCAGTAAGAGGCTCAGATCTTTGATTCTAAGAGGAAGTAATGAAGAAAGCAAGGGAATGGGATTCAGAATACAGGTAGAATGTTGACTTTCAGTAAGAGGCTCAGATCTTTGATTCTAAGAGGAAGTAATGAAGAAAGTAAGGGTGCAGATGCACTTAAGTCTGTAGGTTTGATGGCGCTTAGGACACATATGATGAGCAAGTGATTCTGCCATTAGCCAGGGAAGACTTTAGGAAAGAAGTAATGATTAAGAGGAGACCTAAAAATTGAGGACTAGTATTATTCAGAGCAGTATGTTGGAGAATGTTCTAGTTATAGGAAACTGCATATTTAGAAATGGCCTGAAGGGAGATTTTAAATTAAATAATTGATATATTTACCAAGTCCACGAACAAAGAGCAGGGAAATTAGCTTGAACCTGGATTTAGCCCTCAGCTAAATTTCATTTACTCCTCAGACTGATGTTGACATAGTTCAGAGAATAGTTTCTACCCTGAGAAGCCACTCTAGTTATCCCAATCAGAGGAGTCTCTCTAACAATTAAGGATTAGAATATTTGAAGAACTGTGAGCACTGATTCATCAGCCAGTCATTTATCTATGTATCAAATACTTCTTCAATAACTACTAATTTCAAGGCACCATCCTGGATTCTGGAGAATGCAAAGAGAATAAGCGTGTTTGTCACTCTCAAGGAGCTTAGTCCCTTCATGGGTGGAATAAGAGAAATGTTATCTGAGGCCCAGAGCATAAAGCAAATATTTACTCCTTCTTTCTACCCCCTACTCCCTGCCTTTTGGTTATCTTATGTCTCTTCCCTCTACATTTATCTCTCTCATTTATCCCTCCCCTTCTTCTCCCTACCTTACTGGTCATAAAATAACAGTGCAGAAAAAATTTAATATTTATTCAATCTCAACATAGCTGTTCCGTTCTTTTTTTTTTTTTTTTGTCTGTGTGTGTGATATAACTCCAGCATATTAATTAACCACAAACAAACAAAAACCCACTTTGTTTCTCTGAGGAAAAAGACTCAGAAAAGAAAGTCAATTGCTATTGGTAGTGATAACAGTAAGTAAAGGAAACTAAGAAAATTATCCTGTTTACAAATGTGGGGTATCTGAAGAGATCTCAGAACATAGCCCTCAACAAAACATAAATTGTCTATTGTATTTTCCCCCACTTCCATGCCACTGTCTATCAACATGACAAACAGCCAGAAAATTAATTGTTCTGAAGATCTGGAATAACTATCAGAGATCTTAAAGATTTGGTAATCAACTACAGAACTAAGGTATTTTATCACACCATTAGACTCAAAAGGCTGGCTAAGAGAAATAAATGCCATGCTCGAGTCTAAAGTTGTCGCCTTACTAAAAGACAACATGTAATGGCTAGAGGCATGGACTAAGACACCTAAACCCTAGATTGCGGAACCTATTTTGCTGCTTAATACCTGTGTGCTCTTTTGAAAGTCACTTAATTTGTGTTAGCCAGGTCCTTGGAGAAGCAGACACTAAGATGGGACCAAATTTGCAAGGATTTTATCAGTGCAAATACCCATACGAGATAAAATGGTAAGGGAGTTGGAGAAGGCTGGGAGAGTTACCAGACCATGATGCAAGTCTGACTCTGAATGAAGGAAACAGTGAGGAAAGGTTAGGAGGAAGCATTGTAGACTGCCATGCAGTTTTAGGGAGGTTTGGCAAGGCCAATGGAGAGTCCTCAGGCCAAAGTCAGCTGTTTTCAGAATCCCATGACTTCCAGGAAGAGGCCTGTCTGCCACTGGCTGTCAGCAGCTCATGGTAAGCGAAGCTTTGGCAAAAATGTAGTAACACATTTCACAGTTCAGTGGCTGGGGCCCTTGGTTAATTATACTCCCTACCTATGGAAGTCTTCAAGTTCCAATCTCATGACCACCACAACTTCTTCTAAGAGTCTTGACATCTATAAAATTCTCTTTTTGTCCTTCTTACTAGGTTTAGTGACATAAAAGGGCATGGGAACAGCAATATTGATAGTGAGCTTTCACCATGTGCCATACATTAGCTAAGCATTTCATGTGTGTGTCATTTACCCTCACAATTCTTATGTGAAGTAGTTGTAATGAGCCCCATTTTAAAGACAAGGAAATTGAGTTCTAGAATTAATTTTCCCAAAGATAAACAGCTAGGAAGTGGTAGAGCCAGGATGAAAGCACCTGTTGAATAAAACCAGTGCACTGACTATACTTTGACAGATTTATAAAAATGATGTGACTGTGTGAGGTCATGGGATACAAAAAGATGAATAACACTTTGTTTTCTAGGAGCTTGTGATGTCAGAGGAAAACAAAGGTCATGTCTTTAAGGGCAGAGTGCTTCATGAAACCAGACAAATTTTCGATAAACTGCCTCTGGGACAGAGTTTTTCAACCTTGACATTTTGGACATTTTGGCCTTTGCTGGGGACCAGGGAATGCTATCCTTTGTATTGTAGGGTGTTTAGCAGTAAGCCTGGCCTCTACTAACTAGGTGTCAGTCGTACACCTTCCCTCTCCACCTCTCCCCGCAACATACACATGCACACACACACGTGTGACAACCAAAACTGTCTCTTGACAATGTCAAATGCTCCACTGATGGGTAGGCAATAAAACTCCTTGTTGAGAACCACTGCTCTAGAAGTAGAGAAGCCTTCTGTTTTCACTTTAAAAAATTATCAAAGCCCCCAATTTTTGGTAAAGTCTTAATTTATTCAAATCACAAGTATCATAACATTATTTAATCCAGTCAATATATTCTTTCTTTACTTACATCATGTGATCAGCTTCTTCAAGATAAAACTGTTTTGAAAACCAAGTCAAATCTCTATTTGCTTTATATTTGGAACTATTATGAAACATGTAACATAAAACATCAAAGAACTATTCACTAATCTCTTCTCTAACGAAGTTCTACTAAAAGCAATGCATCTAAACAAAAATTTAAATTACTATTCTAAATTATGGGGAGTCAATATTAAAGTTTACTTACAACATTTTAAAGAAAAGTACATTTAAAAAATCCTTTCTCCTCATAGATAAATACAAGTACTTAGAGGCCAAACCTTTGAGAATCAGATTTATTTCTGGAAAACAACCAATTATCTATAATATTTATACTTTCATAGATTTAATACTATTTTCTCAAAAGAAAATCTGGCCTTATTTTTAAAAATCTTAGAATGATCACTTTCACTATATATAATATTCTCTTTGTCAGCAAAAAATGTATCAGTATTTATTCCTCCCATATAACTTCTACAAAACTTTGGTTATAGTAATCAAAATATAAGGCATCTATATACTTCAATCAAAAAAAAAATATATATATATATACACAAAAATACTTAAAAAAAAGGTAAGGCAAAATTATTTCCTGTTACATTAAGAATTCTTAAAGACTGCATGGAACCTAGACTTTCAGAGCAGTTAGCATTTCTCAAAAGTATTCAGGAAAATGCACTGAGCTATAAGGGTCAAATATAGCAAATGGTTATTAGAGTTCACTACTGTATTAAAAGCTTAGAAAATGAATATAAAAGTGTTAGTCTTTCTTTAAAAGGCTAATGTCTATTAACAGCTTAAAACAGGGCACAGTAGGGGGTTAATACGTTGTTGTCTGAATCACTTTCATCAGTTTAAGTACCTATTAGTCCTTATTAGCAATGTGCTAGCAAGGTGCTATTGGTCTTTTAAAGTCTATTCTGCTTTTTCTTGGTCTATTTGCCTAGATAGATTCTTTGGCAATAGTATTTGAAATACAAAGTTTAGATTTGTATTTTTCTTTAGAATTTAAAATTTTAGATTTGTATTTTAAAAATGTTTTCTCATTTTAGGACTCTGTTCAAAGTAATTTAAATTGTTCAGCACATCTTTCTATCTAACCTGTTATTACCTTACAATTTTCAACAATATGAAAGTACTCTCCAAAATTTCTCTTAAGGGGAGAAATCAAGATGAACCTTTTCAGAAACTGAAGCAATTCATGCGCTCTCCTAAGTAAGAACACTAGTGCAGAAATGAATACAAAACAAATATTCACAAAGTAAAACTGGCCTGTTAAACCAACTTAGTTCTAGCATAACCAATGGCTGGTTATTCTTTGGATATCATAAATTTATTGTTTAAAAACTAAAATTCAAATACTGAAACTGAGAAATAACTTATGGTAAAAGTTTACTGAACCTAGTTTCAAGGACCAAACTTTGAATAAAATCTAACTTAAAATATTTTTTGTAACAGTTTAAAACAGAAGTCATTTTGAGGAATTCACCTTTGTGCAATGACATAATGTAACGCAGTAATTTTAGAAAGTTTTCCCGTTCTAGCTCTATCAGTAATTAGCTGGGTAATCTGGAGCAAATTATCTCCCTCTCTTGTTTGTTTTTGTGAGTGGAGTGGGAGTGATGGGATGGGGTGATGATGGGAACTGGGAGACAGAGAATCTCTAAGGCATGCTTCATCAGCTCTACAATTTAGTGTTTGAAAGGAAAAGATTTCCTCCTTTTAAAGGACTATAATCAGAAGTGAAATTAATTTAAACTGTTTAGCATACCTTTACACCTCATCTGTTTTTATCTTGTCATTGTCAACGATGGGGAAAGTACCTTCCTAAAAAAACTAAACATACTTGGGCATTTCTACTTATATTGTTGGAGTTCAGAACAAGTCTCTGCAAAATGTGCCACCTTAGCATGTGGATTATTTTGAGGTAAAAGGCAACAGAGACCCTTTGGGCTCAAGAGAAACTTCTGTCCCTCCCTTAACTACCAAGAAGAACTTAAATTGGAGGTCTTTCCCAGAATGAGAATTATTAGCAGAAATAAATTTTATCTGAGTGACCTATCTATATAGCAGGGCAAACATCTAATTGCCAAACACTTGCTCTTCATATTGTCCTATGAGATGCCCTTCCCTGCTTTGATGCTGCCAGCCCCTTTCCACACCTTAGCTCAGGATAGCATATAGACTACTGATCTTTGTGTAAACCAAGTTTGAAGACAAGTCACTTATACACAGATTTTTTTCAATAAATATACCTGTATGTACCAGTTCCACATCCACAGATTCAACCATCTGTGGATTCTGTACTACACTTACGATCTTCAGTTGGTGGAATCCACAGATGAGGAATCTGCAGATATGGAGGGCTGACTAAAACTTGAAACATTCAAGGATTTTGGTACCTGCAATGAGTCCTAGTACTAATCCCCAGTGGATACTGAGTGACAACTGTACCTCATTTTACTCTTTTGTCTCTGAACCTCTCAAGTATGTGGGGTTCCTGCATATACAAAATTAAATTAGATTTTCTCCTGTTAATCTGTCATGTCAATTTGATTATCAGACCAGTCTAAAGAACCTTTGAAGAGTAGAGAAAATTTTTCTTCCCCAACATTTTTGGCGAGCCAGCAAGGAGACCTCACCGACTGGGCACTGCTGACCCCTAAGCTCCTTTGGTAGAAAGATTTCATGACCTCCAATAAGAGCCAGCAAAAGAATTCTTACCACAACAGATGCTTGGAGCTCTACCTGCCAAGTCTGGTGGAAGCATAATGGTGATGAGAGTCTTGATTTTTCCTTTTCTAAACTTAGATTAGCAGGAGAAAATATATGTGGAACTAGCTCCTTGGGCTTAGCAACTCTTAGTTATTTGGTATGAGTACTCATGGGTTTTGTTGATCCTTTCCTTCCCAGAAGTGGTTATTGTTTTCTTGTTCTATGTCTTGTCTTAAGAGATTGGGTTTCTGACTAGTGAAAATATTCTCTCTGGTCTCCACCATCCAAAAGGTGTGCTTATCAGGGAGCAACTGGTGGCCAGTTGAACAGACTAGGGTTCAGAGAATCTCCCTGTACTGGCCATGCCAGTTCTCAAAGGAGTTTGTTCCAGTCCATAAAGGGCCTTTGCCATCTCAACATCTGTGGATTTCAAACAAGGACTTTACTTTTCAGACTATTTTTAGAAGTTAACTTTCTGAATCTTGTAAGTGCTACATCTGTTTGCACTTTGTTGCGGGACACCTCTTTCATCTTTGGTTAAGCCATACTAAGAAGGCTTATTGGTTTGAGTCACTATTGAGATTTAATTGGCTCTATCTGAAAGAAAAAAATTTTTTTTACAGCTTTTATCCTAAACAATCACCTTACTGAAAGACAAAGTGGATCCAAAGAAGTATACTGGCTAGCCTTAGGAACTCCTTTAACAAAAGGATAGAAATTAAACTCCACATCCAACATAAATTACCCTTTCTTAAAATTCAAAGTGTTAAGTGCACCTTCTGGCACATCTGCTTATTTTATGTCTAAGAACTGCAGTGTTGGAAGCTGTAGACATCTTAGACATCTTTTTTTTTTTAAAGGCCAAAATCTTACTAAATTTGTTTTGTGTTCTGAAACTTGGTTTGGTGACCATCAGGTTGAGGACTCCAAAACATGGCTGGACAGAAATGTGGATTGAACTCCATTTGCAGCTAGGGTACTACCAAACTGTTGCCAGCACTTAGGAGAATTACAACCTAGAATTACAAAGGCCATTACGAGGAACACTCCGACTGAATAAGATCATTCAAAAAGTGCACTTAACCTGTGGACTGGGAGAAAATCTTTGCAAATGATACAACTAACATGGATGGACCTACAGATTATCATACTAAGTGAGGTAAGTCAGGGACAGAAAGACAAATATCACATGATATCATTTATATGTGGAATCTAAAAGGTAATACAAATTAATATATTCACAAAACAGAAACAGACTCATAGACCTAGAAAACAAACTTATGGTTACAAAAGGGGAAAGCTGGGGGGCAGGGGAGAACAAACTAGGAGTATGGGATTAACACACCATTATATATAAAGTAGATAAACAACAAGGATTTACTGTACAGCATAGGGAACTATCTTATTTAATATCTAGTAATAACCTACAATGGAAAAGAGTCTGAAAAAGTATATATGTATGTGTGTGTGTGTATGTGTATGTGTGTGTGTGTGCGCGCGTGTGTGTATAAAACTGAATCACTTTGCTGTACACCTGAAACTAATACTGTAAATCAACTACAGTTCAATCAAAAAGTTAAATAATAAATAAATAAAAAGTGTACTTAGAAGCAAGGGCTTCCAAATCTAACAAATAGAATGGGATACCTATTTTAACTGGTATGCAGGCACCTCCAAAAGACTTCAAAATTCCAAAAGAGCTTCATTGAAAGATCTGTTGTAAAAGGCTTATGACAAGTTGAAGAGATAGGAGGTACCTAAAACAGGAGGACGGTGGGACTAATGTGACTCCTACTGCTTCTTTTCCTGACTACTCGTGTTTCACTAATTCTGTCTGAATTGCCTTTCCACTCAGAAGAGATGATTTAATAGTTATCTTTTAAAATAAGACCACCTAAGGCTACAGATTATCCTCTTTAGATATCTTTCACTTCTTGGCCAAAGGCCAAACTAACGACCAGAGTTGAAAAGAATTTCTTAGAGCGGAGAGTATTCTTAAAAATTTCTGTAAATGGATTACTTTCTGAAAATACTGGACAAACAACTAGGGCAGAAAAAAAGATGGGAGGCCACTGATCCAACTGAACTTGTGACCATAGCTGATATTCAGAGCCTGATAGGAAATTTTTTATGTCTTCTCCCCTAAGTTAAAATAAAACTATGTACCCAGAGGGAAAGAAGTAAATTGAGAATAATGTAGTTGGACAGAAGGATCAACCTATGATGTCATTTAAGTTACAACCTAATTCTTTTGAGGACAAATCTTTGCAAAACTGGTAATACAGCTCGAGAGGCCCATTCATGCTCCACGCATTCTTTTTCACCAATCCCCAAACCTTCTCTATTTATCTAAAAAGCTGGTTAAGTAATCTCTCTTATTGAGAACTCTTAAGGAAACCATCCCCAAATCCTAAGAAGAGCAAAAATGGAAAAACAGGCTTTTAAAAAATACAAACTGCTATAGAAACACCCTCGCCCAAAACCTAATTCAAGGACAAATACAAATCTTAAATGCCTTCTCCACAAATAATAGTTTAAAAAAAAAGAAAAGCTTTAGCCATCTGAGTAGATAAACTTATTTCAACTGTTACTTTTGACTAATGAGTTTTGTATTTTTATACCTGATTCATGGCAAAATTTTTTTCCTAAGGTCTCTGTTTCTGTCTATGTGTTTAATGTATGTCTATCTATGTACATTATAGACATGGAATTTTTTTCCCTCTGAATGGTATTGCCAAAATTCATTTGTAAAAGTACTATTTAACTGGTGTAAAATCAAGCTTTTTATAAATGAAGTAATCTAAATCTCAGGAATATATTAGAGACTAACTCAAATGTTTTTTCAAGTTCCTGTGATCTAAATAAGAACTAGTTTAAATTCATTGGTTAATTAATACAGATATGTCTTTAGAGTTATTAGCATTAAGTATAATTCTTTCATTCTATCTAGGTTTATTTAAAGTCAAATAAGTCATGATATCTATTAAAAAATTTGTCAGCCAGAAAGAGAACTTAGGATGATGACTGACAATGTCTAACATCTGATGAAGTTTTTGTAGATAATTTAAACATGATTGTTAAGAACAAACGAGTTAAATAAACGTAAATGAGGTAAGTGATTAAAGTGAACTTTTTAGCAATGATTTTTTTTTGTTTTATGATTAAAGAATTTCCCAAATCTCTTTGGTAACTTACACCTTAGAGTTTTGTTAAATTAATTAAGTTAAATAATGGTTAAGTTAAATTCAATGAATATCTTGATCATTTCCAAATAAGATAAAACATAGAAACATTAATTACTGAACACAGGTTTATCTAATTTTGGATTCCTATTACAAAGAAACTAAAGAAAAAAGTTGGGTGTGATAGCAAACATGTCTTCTGCCACAACAAAAGACTGTAATATTTAAAAGGGCACATGCTTCTAGAAATTATAAATTATACTTATAAATTTGATAATCTAATTAATGCTGGTATCATAGACATTTCATAACTGCTTAACTCTTAGTTCTCACTAGAAATTAAGGTTTTCAAGGATTATGAATTCCAGTTAATGTGTGTTATTAAGCCTACTGGAAATAACAGGAGAAACAACACTGTATGCAAGAAAAGTAGGATCTGTTTTTCATCAAAAAGAACATGAGGATATGTGTGTTTTAAAAAGAGAGAGACAGAGAGGGGAAGAGAGAGGGAGTATTAACTTGTGTGGCCAAGCTGGCTAAAACAATAAAGTTTATTATAAGGGTTATGAAATGAAGCTTAAATATCAGTAGTGTACTTACATAAAGCTAGAACTTCATTTTTATCTGTTAAAAGGACAAAGTTTTAATGCACTATTGGTCAGCCCTTGATCAGCTATTATGAAAGTTTTTTTTTCCTCTTAAATAACCTGTCTAGAAAGCAAAGATTTTGTTGCTTTTTTTGTTTTAAATCAGGTCTCTGATAACTTAGGAAAACTGAGTCCACTTAACATTAAAACAGCTAAATTTTGCTTACACCTGTGTAACGTTTTGTGTTTGCTTTTGATATCTTTTATTGCCACTATGGTCGAACAGATAATTAAGTATTGTTTCATAATGATCTGTGATCCTATTTAGTCAAGTGTCTTCCCCAAACTAAATACTAAATAAAGTCTTTCTGACCTCTCACTAACTTTGGGATTTTTCATCTCAAAGGATTTGCTCTCTCTCCTTATAAAAAGAGAACCACTATATTAATTAGGCTTATTTGGTATATTAAACTACATGTGAAGCATTTTCAAATAAGTGATGCAAAAACCTTCTTGGATTACATTTATGTGGATCTTCGTTATTAATATGTGTTCCTGAAATAATACAAAATTCTTAGAAATCTGATGTCTTAGTATAACATTATCAGTCACAATTCTAGTTACTATCCTAAAATGTTGTATGCCATGAAAATAAACAAATTTCCCTGTCTATTCCATTAAAACGAACCCTTAGCAAATCTTTAATAACAGACATTTAAGTCTTCTGCCATTTACAATTATTGTTTTACTCTGATGCTTTACAAAAATGTTCCTATAAAAATGCTTCATTTCATAAAAAATACCCTTATAAGTACTCTGCAATGCAGGTTTTTGATAAATGTTAGGATCATAACACTGAACTGAGTAAAAATTTCTAAAACTTTAATGGAAAACTGATTGACTCATAAAGCTGCTAACCCAAAATGAAGATCAACAAGAATTAATTATAGGAGACTAAATGAACTAATGAGGATGATCATAATTTCTATGACTTCTTATGCTGGTTTTCCAATATTTTGTTTCCCAGATACAAGGAAGCCTTTCCTCTTAAGCTCAATATAACTTACAGCAATTTGGTAAATTATATCTTTGTAAGCAGAACTGAAACATTTATCTCTTTCTCTCTAACTGATCCTTCCAGAATTTGTAAACTCTGAGTGAATATTCTTATTTTCATGGCAGTATAGTTATTTGCATAAATTTGAAAAGAATCTGTTCTCCTTATAACAGGATACATTAGACACATTGGTTGTATTGCCAAGGCTTTGGCTAAAATATCATATTTGAGAATGTCCCTAGACTCAGATAGGACCAAACAGCTTTAAGGAACTAACATTGACTTTATGAGCCAATAAAGCCCCTTGGAAAAACAGTCTAGTACCTTGCTTACAGAGTTCCCAGTAGCCTTACCTGTTGAGTAAGGAAGGTCACTTCCTGGTAGGAATAGGAACCTTGGGATATTTGGGAGACCTCAAGAAGGGAGGAGATCACCCAAATCTATAGGTACTGCAGGAGTGTCTTACGGCAACTTTTGGCTTGGCTTCCTGGCCTTGAGGGGTATTTAAAAGTTTATGTGACATTCTCCAGGAGCATCCATGTTGCTGCAAATGGCGTTATGTTGTCAGTTTTTATGGCTGAATATTCTAAGTGAAGTAAGCCAGAAAGAGAAAGAAAACTACCTTATGAGATCGCTCACATGTGGAATCTAAAACAAAACAAAACAAAACACACAAAAAAAACCAAACAAAGCATAAATACAAAACAGAAATAGACTCATAGACATAGAATACAAACTTGTGGTTGCCAAGGGGGCAGGGGTGGGAAGGGACAAACTCAGATTTCAAAATTGTAGAATAGATAAACAAGATTATATGGTATAGCACAGGGAAATATATACAAGATCTTATGGTAGCTCACAGAGAAAAAAATGTGACAATGAATATATATATGTTCACGTATAACTGAAAAATTGTGTTCTACACTGGAATTTGACACAACATTGTAAAATGATTATAAATCAGTAAAAAATGTTTAAAAAAAAACTATGTTCAACATGGAACATTAAACCATTTGAAAATTTCCCCTTGTTTGCTGAGTCAGATAAATCAATAAAACTATTGTTGAAAGTCAAAAAAAAAAATAAAAAATAAATAAAGGTTTATGTGAGATTACTTCTGAAAAAGTCCCAGCAAAGCATACTTAAAAGAACCTATATGATCAACTCTTATTCTTGTGGCACTTATGTAAATAACCCGGTCAAGTTTATTGAATGTAAATTTATTCTGCAAACAAAGTAGTCTTAATTTGGCTATCTTTGGTTAAAATTGGGGTAATTTTAGAGAAAAAAATATGTTTCATTAATATACTTTTATGGATACCTAGATTCTAGTACTGGTCATTGCATTTTAAGGTTTTGTTGTCTAACTGTAAACTGGACTGTATCCTGAATTCTCCTAATTTCCTCCAATATGTGGCTACAACTCTCCAAACTAATGCTTACAATTTTTCTCCCACCCTTCTGACTTGGAATCATTGAGAATTAAGACTGCCATTTTCTCAAAGCCGTGCAAACAAAAGTTAGACAACTTGACATAAATGTCATAGAAATCACAACAGCTCGTGTATGGACAATCTTTGTGCCTAATGCTGTATGGTCATTCAGAAAGATTATCAGACATACAAACTGCAAACCAGGAAAATCTATTAGGTTGTCACTGTCTGCCCTCACTCCATCTGAAGATGTTTAGAGCGGGACATCTAGAAATGTTCTCAACTGGCTGCATTCGGAATTCAGAAATTGGGATTATAGTCTGCTCCAATCATTAACTATTATTTTTCTTTTATTTCCATAGAAATGCCTCGTTAAATACCTGACTGCTTATACCATAGGCCTAACTTGGGAAGCTCACCTGCATCACTGCCTCCTGAAATGAAACACAACTGTTTAACTGAAATGACTTATTCTCAGGTCTAAGAGATTGATTGAGTGAGATAAAGTAATCTATCAACACAAATTTTCTTGGGGAATTTCCAAAGGTGGGACTGAAGGAGCTCAGAATGAGCATCCTCAAAATATGCCACCTTAGCATGTAGATTATTTTGAGGTAAAAGACAAAAGAGACCTTGTGGGCTCAAGAAGAATTTCTGCCCCTCCCTTAACTACAAAGAAGAATTTAAACTGGGGGTCTTTCCCAGAACAAGAATTACTAGCAGAAAAAAATTTTATCTGAGTGACCAAACTATATAGCAGAGCAAACATCTAATTACCAAACATCTGCTCTTCTTATTGTCCTGTGAATTGCCCTCCACTCCTCTGAAGCCCCAGGCCCCTTTCTATTCCTTAGCTCAGGATGGCATACATATCTAATTTTACCCTTCTGTCTTTGAAACTCTCAGGTATCTGGGGTTTCTGTATGTATAAAATTAAATCTGACTTTCTCTTGTTAATTTATCTCCTGTCAATTTGATTAGACCAGCTGAAAGAACATTTGAAAGTTAGGGAAATATTTTTCCTCCCCAACACAGTTTAATTATTTCCAAACCAAAAGAATATTAAATGTATTTTAACAACTGTATTAAATTATTAGTGTAAGTAGCTCATACAACTTAATATTAAAAAAAAAACAACCCAATCAAAAAATGGGCAGAAGACCTAAACAAGCAATTCTCCAATGAAGACATACAAATGGCCAATAGGCACATGAGAAAATGCTCAATATCACTAATTATCAGAGAAATGCAAACCAAAACTACAATGAAGTATCACCTCACAGCAGTCAGAATGGCTATCATTCAGAAGTCCACAAACGATAAATGCTAGAGGCTGTGGAGAAAAGGGAACCCTCCTACACTGCTGGTGGGAACGTAGTCTGGTGCAGCCATTATGGAAAACGCATGGAGATTCCTCAAAAGACTTAAAGTAAACTTACCATATGATCCAGCAATCCCACTCCTGAGCATATATCCAGAGGGAACCTTAATTCAAAAAGATACATGCACCCCAGTGTTCACAGCAGCACTACTGACAACAGCCAAGACATGGAAACAACCTAAATGTCCATCGACAGATGACTGGATATAGAAGTTGTGGTATATTTATACAGTGAAATACCACTCAGTCATAAAAAATAATAAAATAATGCCATTTGCAGCAATATGGATGGACCTAGAGATTGTTATTGTAAATGAAGTAAGCCAGACAGAGAAAGAAAAATACCATATGATATCACTTATATGTGAAATCTTAAAAAAAAGGACAAACTTATTTACAAAACAGAAACTGACTCATAAACATAGAAAACAAACTTATGGTTATGGGGGATAAGAGGAGAGGGTGGGAAGGGATAAACTGGGCTTTCAAGATTTGCAGATACTAACTAATATATATAACATAGATAAAGAACAAGTTTATAATGTACAGCAAGGGAAACTATATTCAGCATCTTGCAACTAACGATAAAAAGAATATGAAAACAAATATATGTATTTCATGTATGACTGAAGTATTGTCCTGCACACCAGAAATTGACACAACACTGTAAACTGACTATATGTCAATAAAAATATATACATATTATACATATATGAAAAAAATCATTAGTGGAATTATAAATAGATAAAACTCTTTGGAGGGCAACTTGCCAGTATCTCTCAAAATTTAAAACACATAAGCCACCTGACCCAGCAAATGGTAGCAGACTATACCACCCTGAAATAGGTCACTTTGGCATAAGGATAATTTTGAGCTGAAGGCAACTGAGAAAAAGTAGATATAAGAAAAGTCATCTGCCCTTCCCTATTTACCTAAAAGCTGGACATAAATTTGTGAAAGTGTCTCCCCTTCCCCCTCTACCACAAGACAGAAAATTAATCACCAGATTAATCACTCTAGACCCTTATTAACCCAGAGAGGCATCAGGGGAATATACATAACAAACTTTTCTGATAAGCCCTTATCATCCTTAGTTCCCCTATATATATATTTACCTCCTCACAATCTGCCCCAAACTCAAAAGTCTTTTTCCTTTGTATTATCCCTTTTCTACAAATTTGTTGTTCTTTTGTTAAGATGCTACATACAGTCAAGTTCTAACCTTTCTGAGTTATTCATTACTGAATAGTTCTCTGTGGTTTTGTGTTAATAAACTTGCTTGGTTTTTTCCCTTGGTAATCTTTGTCATCTAATTTATAGAGTCTCAGCCACAGTATTTAGAAGGGTAGAGAAAAAAGTTTCTCCTCCCCTATGCCAACAGTTCAACTTGCAGAAACTTATTTTACAAATGTGCAGGTAGATCTGTAGAACTACACACATGAGGAAATTCATTGATGTATTTTCCAAACCATTGAAATACTGGAAACAATACAGAGGTTTATCAAGAGAAAACTGGGTTTTTAAAAAATGTGCTATATCCATACAGAATACTTTAAAAGGAACTGAGGCTGCTCTATATATTCTAATAACAAAGAACAAAAAATTCAATGTGCAAAACAGTGTCTACAGAGTATACTATCATTTATTTTTGTTTTTAAAGACATAGATGTAAATATTTGTGCATGCACATAATAGCTCTAGAAGGATACAGAAATGAGTAATGATGTTGGCTCCAAGAGGGGAAAACTGGGTGGCAAGTGCATAGAGGTGGCAGATTCATGTTTCACTGTGTATCTATCTTTTTGTACCTTTGGAATTTTGTGCCATGTCTATACTGAAAATTGTTCAAAAGACTATTTGGATATATTAAAGAGAGAGGAAGAATAAGATATTGTTTTTATTCTCAAGGAACTTAAAATGTTACAGATGACAAAGGCTTTATCTTCAGAATATATAAGCAGCTCATATGACTTAATAAGAAAAAAACAAACAATCCAATCCAAAAAAGGGGAAAAGACCTAAACAAGCAATTCTGCAATGATCAACAGGCACATGAAAAAATGCTCAATATCACTAATTATCAGAGAAATGCAAATCAAAACTACAATGAGGTATCACCTCACAACAGTCAGAATGGCCATCATTCAAAAATCCACAAATGACAAACACTGGAGAGGATGTGGAGAAAAGGGAACTCTCCTATACTGCTGGTGGGAATGCAGTTTGGTGCAGCCACTGTGGAAAACAGTACGGAGGTTCCTCAAAAGACTAGGAATAGACTTACCAGATGACCCAGCAATCCCTTTCCTGGGCATATATCCAGAAGGAATCCTACTTCAAAAAGACACCTGCACCCCAATGTTCATACCACCACTATTTACAATAGTAAAGACATGGAAACAGCCTAAATGTCCATCAACAGATGACTGGATAAAGAAGATGTGGTATATTTATACAATGGAGTACTACTCAGCCATAAAAACCGACAACATAACGCCATTTGCAGCAACATGGATGCTCCTGGAGAATGTCATTCTAAGCGAAGTAAGCCAGAAAGAGAAAGAAAAATACCACATGAGATCGTGCATATGTAGAATCTAAAAAGAAAATAAAAGGAAAGGAAAGGAAAGGAAAGGAAAAGAAAGGAAAGGAAAGGAAAGGAAAGGAAAGGAAAGGAAAGGAAAGGAAAGGAAAGAGAAGAGAAGGAAAGAAAAAGACAAATGAACATAAATACAAAACAGAAACAGACTCAGACATAGAATACAAACTTGTGGAGTTGCCAGGGGGAGGAGGGTGGGAAGGGACAGACTGGGAGTTCGAAATTTGTAGATACTGACAGGTATATATAGAATAGATTAAAAAAATTATACTGTACAGCACAGGGAAATATATACAAGATTTTGTGGTAGCTCACAGTGAAAAAGAATGTGACATGAATGTATGTATGTTCATGTATAACTGAAAAATTGTGCTCTACACTGGAAATTGACACAACATTGTAAACTGACTATAACTCAATAAAATAAAAAACTTTTAAAATGTTACATAGAGTAAATTCATTCATTTTACAATATTTACCAGGAGTCTTTTTTTTGTGTCAGGCATCTGAGGGACATATTCCTGCCTTCAAGGAGCTTATATCCTATAGGAGATTAAGGTACAATGTTATGGCGGCTAGAGAAAGAAAGTCTAGTCCAAGTCAAGCAATAATCAGAGCAGACTTCTGACATTCTCAATTTTCACATCATTATTCAGAAATAAGTGAAAACAGTCTAAGTTCCCCTAAAATAGATGAGCAATAGCAAAAAACAACAACAAAAAAACAGTGACAGATATAAGCAGAAGTTACTAGAAGCAGGAACACTAAGAGACATGTTAATGGCTGACAATATTACATGAAAACAAGAGACAGAAAATATTTATTTAAAACATTTTTTTTTAAATTGAGGCAGTGGGGATTGAACCCAGGACCTCATGCACGCCAAGTATGTGCTCTATCTCTAAACTACACCCTCTACCCCCTAGAAAAAATTTAGAGCAAACATGAAACCAGGTTATCACAATGTAAGTTATTCTCCATTTAGGGACTCAGTTATAATATAAAAATGTTAATTACCCACAGGTTTTTAGGGATCTCAGTAATCATATTTTCCATAGGAAAAATGCTATACATGTACTTGGTGTTAAGCTTCATAAAATGTCCCACAAAAGTCTATTTAATGTTATTGAGTACATGAATGAAACACTTTCTACAGGATATTATGTTTACTGTGTATAACTAAGCTCAGAAGGAAAAAGAAATTCAAAACAAATGCCAAGAATGCCTCCTAATTTATTGCAGTCTTTGCAACAGAACTGGTGACTCTTCTACCTCCTAGGAGGTAGGTTGAAGGAATGGAACAGAAGGACATAGTCTGAGAACAAATGGTTGGGATTAAGGCAAGATAAGTCTAACTGTCCCTTCCTCCTCTCCCTCTTTCTTCCACCTGCACTGATCAAAGAACAGCACTGAACTAGGCAAGAGTTGAGAGTTGAGGGGGAGGGTTAAAGACAGACAGCATTCTTCCCTATTTCTGATGCAGAGGATCAGTCAGACCTCAAGAGGACACTGAAATGGAGGGGGAAAGAGGGGTAAAAGTTAAACCTAAAGCCAGAGAATTTACAAGGAAGGAAGGAAGGAAGGGACAGAAAGGAAGAAACACAATCTCTAGTCTGTTCAATAAAGGAAATCACTCCTTACATTATACATAGGTACACCTAAATTAGGGATTAGAGTAATGATATCAATTAGTACTCTACTGCAAGTAACAGGATTTCAACTCAAGGGATTTAAACACTATAGAGATTTTCTGGCTCATGTAACTAAATTCCAGGGGGAGGATCTGCTTTAAGGTTGTCTGATCCAGCAGAAATGCCATTAAGAACCTTCTTTTTGTCTCTTCACTCTGCTACCTATGGTACAAGCTTCATCCCAAGGCCAGATTCCCTAGTGCTAAAGGAATGCTGCAGCCACAATCAGTTACACGGAAGAAAGCACTTCTGTCCCAGAATTCTAAGCAAGAGTTCTGAAATGTACCTTATTTAAATCAGCCTAAATCACATGTCCACCCAGGGTGAATTTCTGTAATAGGGAAATGGAATATGATTGGCTAATATCACTCAGAGGCCCATTTCTAAAGCTAGAGGTGGAGCAGTTTCCCTCAAAGAACATGAGCTGTTTTTATGTTGTAACAAACAGTGGACAGTGTTAATGAAAATACAGGTATATATCAGGCAGAAAAACCAGATACTGAGGAGGCAGCCACAGCGTTCACCATAAGATGTCAAAATGAATATCCAGAGTCATCTCAGAAATGTTACATATAAGTATAATGGAAAAGAACCTGAAAATATATGTATATATATGTATGTACATGCATAACTGAATTGCATTGCTGTACACCTGAAACTAACATTGTAAATCAACTACACTTCAATAAGAAATAAAATTAAAAAAAAAAGTTATGCACAATATTACCCATTCAAAACACAGAAAATCATCAGAATTACTCTTTTTACAAACAAAAGCCAATGTTGGTTCCTGAGACTTCTACTTAATCTAGTATTAGAAATGCTACAGTAGTTTAAAAAGAGTAATATAAATATAAAAAATAAAAATATCTAATTGAGACCTACATATTTTCTAATTCCTATATGATATTTAAAAGATGATATAAATAAATAAAAATTAAACATCTTGCTCTTGGTTGGGGGGGGGCAGGTAGAGAAGACTGAAGGTATGTATGCCTGCCAGATTTTCAAACCTATGGCAGTGACAATTACAAAAACATACAGTACTAGATTAAAAATCATCAACAGTAAATTAAAATCTTTCTCTAGAAATGCTGTGCCAAACTTAAAAACTTAAGGCATCATAAATCAGAATTAACAGAAATCACTATCTCAAAATGATTCTGTACTCCTATATTCACTGCAGCATTGTTTACAATAGCCAAGACACAGAAACCTGAGTGTCCACTGACAGATGAAGGGGGAGAAAGAATGTGATTTAAAAAATAAATGTATACACACACACTGGAATATTATTCAGCCATAAAAAAGGAAATCTTGCCATTCCCGACAACATGGATAGACACTGAAGGCATTATGCTAAGTGAAATAAGTTGGACAGAGAAAGACAAATACTGTCTGATCTCACTTACATGAAGACTCTAAAAAACCAAACTCATAGTTTTGGATTGATTTAGTTTGGTTAATACAGGTGAGGGATAGAAGGGGGGTGGGATGAGTGAAGGTGACCAAATGGTACAAACTTCCAGTTATAAACAAACATAAGTACTGGGGACATAATGTACAGCATGGTGACTATAATTAACAATACTGTATTGTATTTTTGAAAGTTACTAAGAAAGTAGATCTTTAAAGTTCTCATCATAAGAAAAAAATTACAACTGTGTGAGCTGATGCTAACTAAACTTACTGTGGTAATCACTTTGCAATATATACATATATCAAATCATTATGTTGCACACTGAATAAATACAATGTTATATGTCAATTATATCTCAATAAAACTGGAAAAAATTTTACAGAATTAATGTAACATTTAATAAGTAATACTGTTGGCCTTCCTTGGCCTCAGCTCCAATCTGATCAACCCAGAACCAAAATGATTTTCAAACCTCACTATCCCCACCTCTATCTGCAGGCTTCTTCTCAGCCCCCAAGCATCGAACACTGAATGCACAATCCTGGAAATGGTTAGGGCTGCCCTTTCCAAAGGAACCCCCTTTCCCACCAGGTAAAAACCCTGGGCTGCTTGAGGCATACACATTATTCTACACGAGGAGGAAGGAGGCAATAAAGTTTGTGCTTGTAGGACTGGAGCCTCACATTCCTTTTATTCTCTTCATCTGTGGGGATGCTTATTTAAAAAGATAATCAAAATAATTTAACTTTTTTTACAAAATGAAAGGTATAAAAACAACATTATTAGAGTAAAATTAAGACGTCTACCAAACTTTAGAGAGGATGTGGATCAATGAAAGGAACTCTCATACAATGCAGTTGAGAATGTAAAATTGTACAATCCCTTAGGAAAACAGTTTGGCATTATCTTATAGAGTAGAACATTCATATACCTCATGACCCAACAATTCCATTCCTGGATACATACCCAAGAAAAATTGTCATGCATCATTACCAAGGACATGAACAAGAATGTATGTAGAAACACAGTTAGCAAATGCACAATCCAAATGCCCATCAAGAGAAGAATGGATAAACTGTGATATTATCACACAATGGAACATTACATAACAGTCAAAATGAACATACTGCACCTAAATATAAAAACATGGATGAATTTTACCAATATAACACCAAAAAATATTAAGTCCTAGATGATATTCTTACAAACTAAAAAATAACAAAACAGTATACATCTTAGTAAGACACAAATAATACAGTTACATAAAATAAAAAAGCAAGGTAATAAACACAAGATTAAAAACAGTTACCTCAGGTGAGGGGAGGAGCACAAAATCAGATGTGTTATCATTATTTTAGTTCTAAGATGTACACTGCTTTTGTCCATACATACTTTTTGTGACTACTCTTTTCTAAGATAAACTTTGTAAGAGTGCAGTAAGAGTAAAACTGGCCCTAACACATTGTGTTAATGACGTTTTTATATAGTACTTTTTAAGACGCTTAAAAGACAAGGTCACTGATATAAAGAGATTTTTTTGCTGGGGCTTCAAAGCAGGGAATCAATGCCTCAGCAGTTTTAAGAAAAATGGCCATTACAAAGTCTTAGAGATTAATCAAAAACACAAGCTTCATGTTCCTCCCTTCTCCCTTCACAGCCAATAAGTGAAAATGACAAACTAAAAGCGAATTTTTATCACAATTTAAAAGAAAGCATGCAGTATGTATCTCTCTAAATAAATCTACCTTTACTAAAAATAAAATAAATTAAAGCAATTTCCAAGGTCTCTCCCAGAGAGATTAAACTGTTTATACATCTACAGAATGATGATGATTATACTAATGAGAGCAGCTAACACATACTGAACACATATATTCACATATATTGAACACACATATAATGCATTTGGGCTAAATGCTTTATATGATTACCTTAACATTCTCCAAACAACAATATAGGAAAGATATTCCATTTTCCAGCTAAGAACACTGGGGCTTTTAAAGGTTAAGTAATTTTCTCAGGGTCACCTATGTAGTAAGTAACCTGGGATTCCACCTCTTTGATTCCAACTGCAATAATAACTACAGTAACTATTATGTTATTACATTGTAATTGATTCAGGAGCTTCCTAGTGCTTATTAGCTCAAAAAAAAATCCTTATAGAGTAAGGTTTCATTCATGCATTTGTCAGCTGGAAGGACTTCTATTGAGTATTTATTATACACCATCACCATACCAGGTGCTTCAAAGATAGAAGTTCTGAGTGAGGCTGCAAAATAAGTGATCTTTGGATCAGTCAGAACTTTGATGTTATTTTAAAATGAGCTCCACTTGGGAACACTGAACAGCATCATAGTAGAAATTATATTCTTCTATAACTGTGTTTTTGGAAATGGAATATTGGAATAGACAGATCACACATCTAAGCACTTATATTCTAAGTAGTTCTGGACTACTATTTTTAACAAAATTTTCCAACCCTACTTACTATAGATTTTCAAAATTTTCTACCAAACAAAAAATGCAATGAAAACACAGAACACATCTAAAGACACACAGACACACACACATAGAGGTCAAAAGGTCTTTCATTTCAACATTTAACTTGCAGAATAATACAGCTTGTGCTGGGAAAACCATGGTCATGAGTGGCCTTAGCTTTCTCCCTTTCCAGCTTAAAGACATCTAATTGCCAGCTGTGCAGCTCCTAAAAGTCAGTGCTTGCCAAATAGTTGGCAGAAGGTTGCAAAGAGCTGACCACCTGCAATCCATTTTGACAGTGACTTTGACCATCACTTTGGAGAACTGGTACACTACAGAAATTCCAAAAGAAGTTGGCTAAATTTCAAGGTAGGAAGTTGGCCATTTTGGCTGAACTTACTTTAACTCACATCAAAGGGGTATGATGTGAGAGAGGAGGAGAAAAAAAAATACTAAAAGATACAAAGCTACTAAAGCTTACAAGAATAATTTACAAGGCTATGACCTCTCTCAGATATTTTCCACCATATTTCTACCCATAATCACTTTAAATATGGGAAGTGGATAAACAACAAAAGCTAAAGGGAGAAAACTGTATCTCTATGTCTATGTAAGTGCATGTGTCATTTGTAGTTTTCACTTTCATGTCAGTATCAAATATGTAATCAGCATATATATATTTAATAACATGGAGATCTCACTTACCTTTTATGTTGTTTTTATGCCTGATGAACAAAAGTTATGTATTAGAGATACGGGTATAAACAAACCTGGGAAGACACCACAGTTTGGGAAAGGTGCTTGCTTTATTTAAAAAAAAAAAAAAATCAATACAATTTCCCCACAGATTCATGATGTAAAATTCTATAATCAAAGCTTGCAGATTTGTAATTATGGTATGTCAGCTACATTTAAACAAGAGCGTTAAAAGATTGTTAAAGTTAAACTAACACAATTGCAGTGTGAATTGTCCTAGTCTCATTCTAATCTACTGGTGTCACTTTCATTTAATCAGAGGAAAACTATGGGCCAACGTCAGTGTTATTTCCAATGCCCTAACATTCTCTGTTCACATTGGATTTTAAGCCATTACCAATCTAAAACGGTTATAAAAAGATATAATTAAGAAAGCATTTTTAATCAATTAATTCACTCACCAGTGGACTTTTTTTAGCAGACTTTATTGAAAATAAGTTGGCTTTTAAGTTATTAAATAATCTTTAATGTTAAATGAGTGAAAACATTTTGTTCTTGCAGAAGAATTCCATTAATTAACCATAAATCTAGTCTAAAAAAACTGTATTTTATATAAACAGAAATCCTACTTGGAAACTTATGGCAGACATACATCATTTAGCTGAAATAACATATCAACATTTAAAACATCAATGCTATCTTTTCTACTTTAGCAAAAAAATGGGGGAAAGACAGCCTCTTCAATAAATGGTATTGGGAAAACTGGACAGCTATGTGCAAAAGAATCAAACTGGACTTTCTCACATAATATACAAAAATAAACTCAAAATGGATTAAAGACTTAAAAGTAATACCTGAAACCATAAAACTTATAGAAGAAAAAATAGTCACTACACTCTGACTTCATTTCTTAGCAATTTCTTTTTGGATTTGTCTCCTCAGGCAAAGGAAACAAAAACAAAAAGAAACAAACGGGACTGCTTTAAACTAAACACTGCACAACAAAGGAAACTATCAACAAAATGAAAAGGCTGCCTACTGAACAGAAGATACCTGCAACCAATATATCCCATAACAGGTTATTATCCAAAATATACAAAGAACTCACATAACTCAAGATTAAAAAAAAAAAAAACAAAAACCTGATTAAAAAATGGCAGAGGACCTGAACAGACATTTTTCCAAAGAAGATACACAGACGGCCAACAAGCACATGAAAAGATACTCAACATCACTCATTGTCAGGGAAATGTAAATGAAAACCACAACGAGGTTATCACCTCACATCTGTCAGAATGGCTATCATCAAAAAGAAAACAAAGAAATGTTGGTGAGGATGTGGAGAAAAAGGAACTCCTGTACACTGCTGGTGCGAATGTAAACTAGTGCAGCCACTATGGAAAACAGTATGGAGATTCCTCAAAAAATTAAAAATAGTACTATACTATCCAGCAATTCCACTTTTGAGTATTCATCCAAAGAAAATGAAAATACTAATTCAAAAAGATATATGCACCCTTATGTTCATTAAGCATGTACAACAGCCAAGAGATGCAAGTAACCTAAGTGCCCATGAATAGATGAATGGATAAAGGAGATATGAAATATACACACATACACACACATATGGAATATTACTCAGCCACAAAAAGAATGAAATCTTGCCACTGTGCCAAAATACACAGGCTTAGAGGGTATTATGCTAAGTAAAATTAGTCAGACAGAGAAAAATAAATGCTGTATGATTTAACTTACATGTGGAATCTAAAAAACAAAACAAATGAACAAACATAACTAAACAGAAACAGAATCACAGATAAAGAGAACAAACTGGTGGCTACCAAAGGGGACGCATACTGGGGGAGGAGAGAAAGAGGTGAGGGAGATGAAGAGGTACAAACTTCCAGTTACAAAATAAATGAGTCACAGGTATGAAAGGTACAGTGTGGGGAATATAGTCAATAACTATGTAATATCTTTGTATGGTGACAAATGGTAACTAGACTTATCATGGTGATCATTTTGAAATGTACAGAAATGCTGAATTACTATGTGTATACCAGGAACCAACACAGTGTTTTAGGTCAATTATACCTCAAAAACAATCAAACAAACAAACTCATAGAAAAAGAGATCGGATTTGTGGTGACCAGAGGTGGGGAATAGTGGGAAAGGGAATTGAATAAAAGTAATCAAAAGGTACAAACTTCCAGTTATAAGACAAATAAGTACTAGGGCTGTAATGTACAACACGATAAATATAATTAACACTGTTGTATGTTATACATGAAGGTTGTCAGAGAGTAAATCCTGAGCTCTAATCAAAAGGAAAATAAATTTTTCCTATGTCTGTAATTTTGTATCTGTAAGAGATGATAGAAATTCACTAAACTTACTGTGGTAATCATTTCATGATGTATGTAAGTCAAATCATTATGTTGTATACCTTAAACTTATACAGTTGCTGTATGGCAGTTACATCTCAATAAAACTAGAAAAAAAAATCAATGTTATATTTTCTTCCACTTTAGAGAAAATTATTTTCTAAATCATCAACAAATTAAATTTATACAGAAAAAGAAGCTACCTTGGCAAAACTTATTTACAGGATGCATTTAAGTTTTAATTTAAGTAAGGTAAAACACTCAATTCACAATTGTACTATCAGCAAATAGCCTCTAAATAATCACAGCACATACAAAACAGTGCTATGTTAGCTAGTTACAGAAGTACTAATACAAATCATCCTGGTTTGCCTGGGACTTCTCCAATTTTAGCACTGAAGGTTCTACAATCTGGAAACCCTTCAGTCACAGATAAACCCAGGTAACTGATGCCACTGAGACATTTAAAAAAAAAAAGGATTTACAGTTATGCACTGGAAAAGAGGAAATTTGGAGTCATATTTGGTAACTCCTAGCTAGGGTTGCCAGATTAGCTGTGACCCAGTCGCTTATCAGTAGGTCCAACAATCTACTTAGAACACGGATTCAAATCTTTAAAAAGAGCCCGCCAGACCCAAACCTACCAAGGAATACCCACTAACAATGAGTCATACGTGAACACAGGCTGCTGCCTGAAGAAATGCAATATAATTACCCAGCCCCTAGTACACACGTATATCTAGTTTCACAGCCAGAATTAGCCCTGCAACAACAATTCTGTTGCTGGGAAGGAGATATTTACAAGTCCTACGAGTCAGAAGCTCAGTATCAAGTCAGCCTCATTGCTAACTCTCACCTTAACAAGCCATTCTTTCTAACTGGACTCTTCCCTGTTTCTAGGGATCTAACCTCTCTTGAAATCTATTTCCAAGTATCAGATACTTTGCCTTTGTTACTATGTGAAGTAACAAAGTTCCTCTAGGACCAGGGTGCTCTGAGGCTTCTGCTTCTTCCTTTAGGATCTAAAATCACCATTTTGCCAACATGCTGAAATGTGTATCTTCCACTCATTGTTTGATTTCTCTGTTGCCAAATACCATCTATTAATGGCCAGTTTCCATACTCCAGTAACATTCCATCCGCCTGTATAGATTTCTTCCTAAAACCCATTACAGGGAACTTTTGGATCATCTGAAGTATTTTAGCAGATTTGATTAGACACTATACTCTAAGAATCCGCCCTCCTCAGTATGGTCTAGCCAAACTGAACTCTAGGACTAATACCTAGTGGCTCTTAATTCCTGGAGAAAAAAACTGAAGGAACTGGGAACATGAATGACTTTAAATCTCTTTTTCCGAATAAAATTTGTAATTTCTGAAGAGAAATGAGGCTATGGGAAATGAACATCTTGACTAGAAAAAAAAAATGCTGAGAATAGAAATTGAATTTTAGACCACTGCTTTAAGAAACCAATGAACAGGATCCTGATCACAAAACCAAGAACATGTCTGAATCATGAAACTAATCAAGGAGATTTTGAAACTAAATTTGGAGAGAGGAGAAAAAAATGCATATCTTCTTATTATGAAAAATTTAAAACATATATACAGAAGAATATAATAAAGCCCCATGATCATTCATTCCCAACAATTATTATGTTGCCATATCTGCCTCATTTATTTTTTTCCTTTGCTGAAGCAAAATACAGGATTTAAAAAAATAGGATGCTAAGGTAGAAGATGAAAAGAGTCAGAGTAAAATAATTTTCAGGAGAAAAGTAACAGAAAAGAGAGCAGGGAACAATATTTACATATTTAGAGAGTATCTACCAAGGCCAAATATGAGTAATAAGCAGCTAAAATAGAAATTTTAGGTTTTTTTTTTTAAGAAAAGTACATCTCATTTCAGTACATATGGGAAAGCTCTACACCAAAACGTCAACAGAAAAGCCATGAAAAAAATGTACAGTAGACATTTCCATTAATTTATAAGCAATTTGAGATACAGTAAATTATGAAGGGATTTCACAAAAATGATAAATTTACTTAGGTATGAAGAATTAAAGTTTGAAAATGCTCTACTAGTGAAATAAAATGAAACAAAACTTTATTTCCAAGCATTTTCCATAAGTACTTGGGAAATCTTGAAAGTTTAAAAACTTAAATTACTTATCTAAATGAATGTGTCTTCCCACAAATAACAGATGTTGGCAAGGATGCTGAGAAAAGGTAACAACTGTACACTGTTGGTAGGAATGTAAACTGGTGCAGCCACTATGGAAAACGGCATACAGTTCCTCAAAAAAACAAAAATAGAACTACCATATGATCTAGGAATTTCAGTCCTGGGTATTTATCTTTAGAAAACGAACACACTAATTTGAAAAGATAAATGCACCCCAATGCTCACAGCAGCATTATTTACAATAGCAAAGATATGGAAGCAACCTAAGTGTCCATCAACTGATGAATGGATAAAGATGTGGTATATATGTACAATGGAGTACTACTCAGCCATAAAAAGAATGGAATTCTGCCATTTGCAAAAACATGAATAGACCTGGAAGGTATTATGCTTAGTGAATAAGTCAGATATAGACAAATACTATATGTTATCACTAATGTGGAATCTAAAAATAAAACACATGAATGAATATAATATAACAGAAACTGACTCAGATGAGCAAGCTAGTAGTTAAACCAGTGGGGAGAGGGAAAAGGGGTAGGGGATTAAGAATTTCAAACTACTATGTATAAAATAAGTAAACTACAAGGATATATTGTACAGCACATGGAATATAGCCAAAACTTTACAATAACTTTAAGTGGATAATAATTTATAAAAATTTTGAATCATTATATACCTGAAACTAATACAGTAAATTAACTATATCTCAATTTTTAAAAAGTGTGTCTTCTCTAGGCCATGCACTGTAAGTATACAATTACTTGAACTGAGTAATTTATAAACTAGTATAGATCATTAGAATGAGAAATGACAAGGTCGTATGTCATGGGGAACTACCATTAGAAATCATTTCTCATGACTTTTTGTCTTCATTATACGCCCCTGTACTTCTTAAACAGATTTACTAAAATGCATAACCAAAAGTAAGTCTAGCAAAAGTGAACAACAGAACTCTGGGGTGAGTGATAGTGCAAATTATTTACATTTTCAATTATACATCTCAACTCCCCCCCTATTATCACACATTTTAAAAATACTCTTGGGGGGCACTGTAACTTAAAACAAAAGGTTGTACATCCTTAGTTCTTTTCCTTGCTCTGCCACTAATTAGCACAGTGATCCTGAACAAGTCTACTTTTTCTACTTTGACTTAATTAAACCTCAGCTTCGCATTTGTAAAACGGCAATACAAACCATATTATTAGTTAACATTTACTAGTATTTGCCACATACTGTTAAACAGCATAGCAGGCTTTTTTTTTGCAACAACTGCATGAGGTACGTACTCCATTTTACAAACGAGGAAACTGAGGCACGGTGCAATGTAATAAATTCAATAGTACATAAATGGCAGAATCAAGATCTGAACTCAAGCAGTCTCATTTCAGAAAAGGCTGTACATTTAACTACTACCTATCCTATGTCCTTACTGCTTTAACAATAAAGACAGCTTCTAGGAAAGCACAGTGCAATGATTTGCGAAGTCTGGGAGGCAACATCCTAAAGAGTGAATTTGTTTTCCCTTTTGCCTTGTCATTCGCCTGGTGAAAATACCGGTAAAGGGAGAAAAGGTGGGCAAAGAGGAATTAGCCAGACAGCTAGGATTAGACATTTCCACTGCAATAACCTGCTTCTTCAGAAGGCTGTTCACCTTTTCTCTTGAAATGCTTGACCCAAAAGTTTGATCTTTTGGCGTCTGAACAATAAAGTTCTAATAAGCACTTCAGTGTCTATCAGCGGTCAGAATGACGGCCAATTACAGGACTGGCGTACCCAGGACAGATAGTTAAACAGCATCCCACAGGCTCTGGGGCGAGCCTCGGGGAATTGCCTGGGGAGAGTTAGGCCACAGAAGTTTGTCGAGTGTGCTAGAAGTTCACGCCCCGGTTCTTAACGCTGCGAGTCCCGCCGGCCACGTCAGATGACGGGGCGCTCGCAAGGTCTCGCTTTGGATGAGGAAGGGGCTCGCGGCGACCCTCCTAAACTTCACCACGGGCCTGCGCGTCCACCTGAGGGCCGGTAATGGACCGAAAGCGCCCTCCTCCAGTCGGGTTCGGCAGGGAGACCCGGGGCGCGCACCCATAGGTAGGACCCGAGCTCGGCCCAGCCTCGCGGGGCCGGGCCGCCGCCCCTCCGCCTTCCCCACCGCGGTCGCAGGAGGGGTGGGGCCGCCGCGACTCTCGCCCTCCACCGCCCGGCTTTTGTGGGAAAGGGGAGACAGGCGTGCTTCGGCCCACGGACTCGGGCCCCCGCGCGCCCCCTCCGTCCCTGCCCGTCCCCACCGGCCGCGGCGCCCCAGGTGAGGCCTGGAGTCCGGGGCCCGCCTCGGGCCTGCGCTCCGCCCGGCTTCTCGGGCCGCCATGAGGCGCGGGAGAGGAGGCGGCGGCGGCTGCGCCGTCTCCGGCTTCTTACCGCTTCACCACGCCGGTTTTGATCTTGATCTGCCTCACGCGAGGATCGGCCATGGTCCCTCGAGCGCCGCGGGAAGGAGGGGCAGAGAGCCGGGGTAACCGTGAAGGGAGACGGCGCGAAAGAGGCGGTCTCGTCCGCGTAGCCGCCGCGGCCCAGCGCGCATGCGCACACTCCGACGCGGCCCAGGCGCCGCAGCCACACCCGCGGGGCGGGGAACCAGGGGGGCTGGGGGCGGGTCACTCCTCGCCTGCTGTGCCCCATTCCACCCACTTTTCTCGCGGAACCTGCCCTGCTCTCGCTCAGACAACCCTCCTTTTAGTTCTTGAACAGCCCTCCTTTTCGTGTGGACACAAGTTACACTTTTCCCGGTCTCCACAGCCTGGGTGTTTGTGGAAACTTCAGTGTTCTGCCTGGATAGACTGGCCATGACTTTGCTTTTCAAGATTATCTGCTAAATGGATGGAATGATGTAAAAATTGTCTATAAGATATTTTCGGTGTCATTATCTAGCTTCAAATGGGGCAAAATGATGTAGGTTTAAAAAAATAAACTATCATGTGCGCAGTTAAGAAAATCCTTACCCTCTACCTCAGACCTCCGCAAAAACTAGATAAATGCACGTCACAAAAGAAATGACTACAGGACTTAATCAAATAATCATCACCTCTTATGTATCTTAAGTATTCAACTTACAAAAGTATGTGGCACACAAAAGATTGGGCTTCGTGATCAAGCAAACCAACTGACATTCGGGGTTTTACCCCTCAATAGCTAAACGACACTGGGCTCACATAGGCTCCTTAACCTTGCTGCTGAGCCTGTTGCCTTGCATGCAAAATGGAATAATAATGGCCGCTTCACAGTGCAGATATAAAGGTTAAAGCGCAATGCCTAACACACAGTAGATACTCAACAGCTTTTGACTATTGTTTTACATTTTCAAAAACCGTGTCTATTGCCTAAAGTGAGGTGCACCTCCGGTAAGCTCTAGCAGCCTCTTCCTGATGGTGTCCCCAAGAAACACAGGGCAGAGCCTCTTTGTTTTCTTATTTCTTGGTGTCATTCTTCAAAAACACTTACCTGACTGTCTTTACCCTTCCCTACACTTAATTAACTCATGCTGGCTTTTGTGGCTAGCTCCGGACAGTTCAAGATCCTGCCAGTTAAAATAGCATAAATCCAAAATCAAAACCCACTTCGTGGAGAAAGTCTACCATGACTGACCCCTGCTTATTTAATGCTCTCTGGATACGTTGGAATCACCCAGTATTAATTTTTATTTTTGGTATATTTCTTCTAAAAACTATTGTTTGAGTCCTTCACGAGGGCGTGCTCACTCTCCTTGTTGGATTATAAACATCTTTAGAGGTAAGAATCTTGTCTTCTCTAAATCTTCCTCTCCTAACTTCCATCTGTGTTCTGTACACAGCAGGTGTTAAATTCAGTAAATACTGTCATCTGACTGGTTGGCACACTAAAATACAATTTCAAGTGACATAGCAGAGCTATGAAATACTGGGGGGTGGGGGCGGTAGTAAAAATAAAACAAAACAGGAAAACCAGCAGACTCACCAAAGCAAATGCTACAATCAGAAATCCAGTAGATCATTAACATACAGTTACTGGGAAACCCCTTAAGGGAAAGAAACAACAGCAGTCAGACCCACACACCAAAAGATTGTGCAGCTAGGGCTATTGCTACTGTCAAGGAACAAAGCCCTATAACTCTTCATACTTTCCTTTTTGCCTTGATTTCCAGAACCTCAGAGCTTAGTTTTGCACTGATTTGCAGGATTTCTCTCAGCCTAGGTTTTCTGATGTAAACATCTATTTCTCCAAACCCCCAACTCTGCCTCCACCCATTTGCTTTTTATCTCTTTGGTTTGATGATTTTTGTATCTGTGAACCAGTAATAAACAAGTGTGTGTACCAGTCAAAAGACCTCTGCTGATGCTGTATGTACCCAGGGCCATGCCCAGGCCCTCAAGGACAGTGTTTGTGTATCTGTGTCCGTGTGTCTATATTGTATGCTTGAAGCTATGGGTTTTGGCCCCATCCCTAAGGATAGGGCATCAGGTGTAACTGTTCCCAGAGTCGGGAATTTACAGCGTGAACTCTGGGGCCAGACTGCATAGGATCACATCCTAGCTCTACTTCTTACTAACTGTGAAAACCTGGACAAGTTACTAACCTCTCTATGCCTCAGTTTCTTCATCTGTAAATTGTGGGTGATAATAATACCTACCTCATAAGGCTGTTACAAAGCTTAAATGAATTAACATTTATAAAGTGCCTAGGACAGGGCTGGTACTTATTAAGCCCCAAACAAAGCATTCATTAAATAAATAAGTCATCTGGGAAAGAGGTCCTAAATAGGAAACTAAGAATACAGTAGGATACACATTTATATGAATATAGAAATATACATATAATCATTAATGAGATCCCAATGAATTCCTATATGGACTATTAACTCCATATAAAAAGGACCCATGTTGGACTTATTCACCACTGTATCCCAGCATATGCCTGACACACAGTAGGTACTCAATAAATATTTCTTGAATGAATAAATGCTGCTTTAAAACTTTTTTTTTTCCATTTAACAATGTCACAGAGCCTTCTCATTCCAGCAAGAGGGCTACTAAAATAATCTGAAACATCCCACAGCTACCCCGCATCCCCTCTCCCTCCACACACACCATCTTTCTCTGGGCCTTGCTCCTTTGGGTCTGGACTTTGAGAAGGTAGACCAACAGAAGATTATTTCTTGTTAGTATGGGGGGGGTACTAACCGTAGGGGGCCTGCAAGGTCTAGGCAGGGAGATGCCCCAGGGTATTTGAAATGGAAACTATGTAAACTGCATTTCTCACTGTTTGCCACCCTTTTGTTCTGTTATCCCTAAATCTCAACTGAATTCTGTTAAAATATTCCAGCCTGGGCCTCAGGTGAACTACAGGAATCGATCTGTAGGAGACTCTATACGGGATAATTTATCAACATTCAAGATTGAGAGTGGAAGAGATCTGAGAGAGCCCTGGGAAGGGGTGAATCTTGAACAAGCGCCAAGTCTAGCCATCTCCTCCCTGGGTAGCAATTCTCCATTGCTAATCTTGGAGGGCTGAGGTAATATTTTATTAAAGAATGCTGCAGATTCCCTTACAAACACAAGTTGTTTTCTGCACACACCTACAAGACTTTGAACTTAGTCTCACTTCATTCCAGTTTCCCCCAACTGACTCCGAGCTCCTCAAGATTAGAGACCACATTACATTCATGGTAGTTTCCCCAGCACCAAACTTAATGCCTGGAGGCAAGTTGATGCACAGTAAGTATTTGCTGAGTTAAATGAAAGTCAAATATGGGACCAAGATAGATGTCTAATTTTGATGAAAGCAAGAGACTGGTCATGTTTTCACTCTGAGACAACCTGCAT
This sequence comes from Camelus dromedarius, assembly GCF_036321535.1. Classification (NCBI taxonomy): domain Eukaryota; kingdom Metazoa; phylum Chordata; class Mammalia; order Artiodactyla; family Camelidae; genus Camelus; species Camelus dromedarius. The sequence continues at coordinate 51,558,637 of NC_087438.1, forward strand.
GTGATGAGACTTACAGGGCTATAGGGAGACTTACAGTGCAGTTGCTCTGATGTTGTAATTCCCCTTAATAAAACCAGGTGGCCAACTGGAGAAGACACCCTGGAGAGATTACTTAAATAAAGAAGTACTGTTGATAAAAGGATATTTTTGTGAAATGTCTCTAATAATTACCTCTCGGTGCTTGAAAGACTTGAAGTACTTCATTCATCATTAGGAACTGCACCTCTTCTGAAAAGATCTAAAAGATTCCCTTCCTTCTCTCCCTCTAGGATGTCTTTTCAGATTCTCTTGGCCTTCCCTCTTCTGGGAGCCACTGCACTGGCTCCTAGTCACAGTCAGACTTTGAACAGCATCACATGAGTACAGGCAGTGCCTTCCTTCAGGCCTGGGCCGTGGGCCCCAAAGAGGTAGACAGGCGTGGGAACTGCTCAGTACACAAGTGCACAACCCAGTAGTGCAGGGGAACAGAAGCCTGTGGACCATGCTTCCCCTTTCATTCTCCAGGCACCAGGCAATTCTAAGACACATCTCATAAGGCTCTTCAGATGGTCTCAGGAAGTCAAACCCCAGTCACCTGCGGCAATGGTGAACTCAGCAATCCACACTTGGCATTGACTTTTCTTTTTCCCTTGTTTCACTTATCTGTTCCTCCCCTCTGGCCTCTGGAATCACTTTTAATATACTGCACTTGGGAGTACGGTTCTTACTCATTAATCAGGTGATTCAGAACACCAAGTGGGGCACAGAGCAGGGGGCTCTGCATCAGGGCCAGGCCACAGTGCGAGCTCCCCTCAGGCTGTGTGAGCAGCCGACCCAGTGATGCTGATGCATCCGCTGGATAAACTGCTATGTATGTGAAGCCTCTGGTAAACCCTGAGAGGACGGCAGCACACAGACCGTGCCTACTGAGGTAGAGAAGTACTCACTTTTTAAAAGTTGTTTTTTATTTGTTTGAGTTTGGGGGGGTGGGGGGATAATTAGGGTTATTATTTATTTATTATTAGGGGTTTTTTTTCTAATGGAGGTACTAGGGATTGAACCCAGAACCTTCGACATGCTAAGCATGCACTCTGCCACTGAGCTATACCCTCCCCACTAGAATTACTCTTTGAAAGACAACTCCAGAAACACTCTGCACCCTAGTAGAGACTTGGAATTGATGTGACACCAAGTAACTATAGGACCAATGCCACCAATTATTAGAAGAGTATTAGCAGACTCACTGTGAGTGGGCATAATAATTATCCATGGTGCAAAAATGGTACATTTGGAATTGGGCCTGAGCAGGTCTGGAAGGCACAAGCAAATTAGATAAATGTGTCCCCATCTCCTAGGACATCTAGCTCTGTTGGTTACACCAACACATCTCCATCAACTCAAACCTATGACCTCCCCGAGGATTCTCTTGACCAAAGTTTTCTAATGGAGAAAGAAAAAATTTGGACCTCATCCACCAACAGGTCAGTACAATATGTTGATGTTAACTGTATATGGATGGCTGCAGCAACACAGGCCTAGTAGGGACTGCCCTAAAGGACACAGGGAAAGGTTAATCCTCCCCAGGCTGCAAAGCTGCGAGCAGAACACTTTATCACTTTGTGTGGAAGGTGAAGTAGCCTGAGGTATGGATTCCTGGGCAGTGATGAACGGCTTAGCTGGTTGGTCAGAGGCCAGAAAGAAACCAAACTGGCAGTTATTGAAAAAGAAATACAGGAATGAGGAGAGCACATAAAGCTTGTGATTTTGTGTCTCGTGTTAATGCCTACCAAGGAGCATTGATCGCTGTGGAGACACTCGATAACCAAGCAGACAAAATGACTTGTCCTGTGGATGTCAAGCAACTTGTCCACTCAGCCACCTCAGTGCTAGTCCATGAACAGAGCAGCCACTGGAGAGTAGCAGAGATGGAGGCTTTGATAAGCAGCCGCAGGGATGGCCACCAAGGATTCCTGCCCCCCAGCATTGCTGCCCTTGTGTAACCCCCTCCCCATAAGTATGGACGTATTGACTCTAACAAACAGAATATGGCACAAATGAGGGGATGTCAGTTCTGATATTAGGTTATTAAAATGGCTTCCATCTTGGGTGCCCTTTCTTGCTTTCTCATGGGTCATTCACACTGTCAGTAGTCAGTTGCCACATCATGACCTAGCCCTGTGGAGGAGCCCATGTGATAAGGGACTGAGGCCTGGTGACAACCATGTGGGTGACCCCAGAAGAGGATCCTCTGAGTTGAGCCTTCAGATGAGACCTCAGTCTAGAATGCAGTTTGACTGCAATCTCTTGAGAGAGCCCGAGCCAGAGGCACCTTCCTAAACTGCACCATTGTTTTAAACCACTAACATCTGGGACAATTCATTATGCATCCACCAATAACTAATACAAAGGCACCCTTTCATCAGGGCTGATCTAGCTACTGCCATTGCTGAATGGCTAACCTGCCAGCAGTAAAGACCAACACTGAGCCCTCGATATGGCACCATTCCAAGAGAAGATTGTCTGGTGGCAGCTTGATTACATAGGACCCCTTCCACCCTGGAAAGTGAAGTGTAGCAACCATGAGAGTACACACTCAGATCTACCTTTGAGACAAACTTCTGTGGGGAGCATAGCTGACTATCAGCCTTAAGCTTCCACAACTTTGGATTCATATATTTACACCAAGTCCATGATTCCATCCCACACAATTACTGAGCTAGTGGAGGTACTAGAGCCAGATGACTTCTCTAATGGGAAAGCTATTTCTTTATTTGGGAACTCTTTATTGACCTTGTCAAGATTTTCTAAGAACTGCACTGTAGTCTACAACTTTTTCTACCCAATCTTTCCTTCCCTCCTTCTTTTCACAGGTGTCAGACCAGACCTGCCTTGCAATCTGAAGGTTCTCCCTGCTATTTCTGCTCTCTCTCACCATATCCTTCATAGATGTTTCCTCCAATAAATTCTTGTGTGTCTAATCCTATCTTGGCATCTGCTTCTTGAAGGATCTAAAATGACACAGGCAGTGATCTATCCTTACCAGAATTGACATCTATTCTCGATATGGATTTGTTTATTGACATGGTAATACACTCAACATTGCCTAAGACCAAAGGAAATATAGCAATAAGACTGCAGAACCCACTGGTCTTACCATATGCCTCATCACCTAGAAGCAACCAGTTTAATAGAATGATAGAATGGTTTGTTAAAGCCTCAGCTAAAATGGTAATTTGGGGACAGTACACTGTAGCATTGGAGCATCATTCTCCAGAATATGATATACACACTGAACTAATAGCTGACATCTGTCCCTCAATAGGTAGACTACGTGGAATAGAACCAAGAAACCAAGGGATGAAAATTGGATAGGTATCTTTCACCATCGCATCCAGTAATCCACCTGTGGAATCTGTTCTTAGAGTAGTCCATGCCACCTTGGGCTCTGTTACATTAGAGGTTCTAGTCCCATAAAGAATGCTTCCATGATAGGAGAAAGGAAGAATTCCATTGAACTTAAAGCTAAACCTACTATTTGCTTGTTTGGGACCCTTCATGTGAGTGGATCATCAGGCAAAAAAAAAAAAGAACTTCCTATTCTGGTAGTGGAAATTGATCCTGAATTCCATAAGGAGCTAGGGTTGTGACTTCACCGTAGATACAGAGAAGAGCATGTCTGGAACTTAGCACATTCATTAGGAGTGTTGTTTAAAGTCACTAGGTTTGCAGGGATTTGTTACAGCAGCAATAGGAAACTAAAACACCAACTGTGTGCTGATGTTACCTGGTGTTTTCTTTCTCAAACCGTGTTTCCACCAAGCCATAAGGGTCAGCCAGGGCATTAGTCATATTACATCTATAACTGAATTTATGACTCTTCTTAGTAAGCCATGGAGGAAGGTCAGGCTGAAGCTCCCCAGGTATGTCTCCACTGGAACCCAAGAACAAAGATTCGATCAAGTCTACTAATGCTGAATATATGTGTACCCTGTGATCCACAAATTCTTCTCCAGGTTTCAAGTACAAATGCTCAAGATATGTGCTAGGAGGAGAACTATTTATAACACCAGAAACTGTGAACAACATAACTCTGGCTTGCCTTTTCACTCTCTGAATTACAGTATGTTGGATGAACAGAAGTTCTCAATTCTAGATTTAGGTTTTAGGAGTCCAGTTACTACATTTTCTCCCCTTTATGATGAGCACTTTTTGTATCCTATTTAAAAAATCTTTGCCTACACACATCATGAAGATATTATCCTATGTCTTCTTATAGGAGATTTATTTTTCACATTTCACATTTAGATCCACATTCCACTAGAATTTGTATTTGTGTATGGTGAAGTCAGTATTAAATTTTTTACTGTATGAATTGATCACTATTTAAACCCTTCCCAATATTATGTTCTCTGCTCTATTTATGAATTGTTAGGGGCATCTACAGTAGACACTATTAACTGGCTTACCAAACACTCATTCCTTATACCGTTCTTCTTAACCTTCTTCCATTGTAGGGCCTACTCTCTCAAGCTTCCTTGCAGCTAGAGGTAGCAAGGTACACAATTCTGGGCAGTTAGACATAAGCGGAAATATGTAGGTGGTTGCTGGAAATGCTTTGGATTTCTTGATAAAAGGAACAAATACAGGGAATTGCTATTTTCCCACTTATTCCATGAAAGTAGATGGAATAACTGGAGTTAAAACATCCATCTTTCAATCATGAGGGAAAGACAGATATTTCAGACACACCAGTCCAGACATTCCCGAGCTGCTAAATCAAAACCAGCAACTGTCTCTAGTCATCTTATGTGAGAAGAACAAATGCTTATGTATTTAACTACTGTTTATGAGATTTCTGTTGCTTGTAGCCTAAAGGATTTTCTAATTAATGCAGAGTCCATTAGAATTCCATGTGTATGTCTCTGTTGGGGAGAAGGGGGAAGATAAAGCCATCGGATTTTTGGAAGAAAAATGCCTATGAAACGAAAAATATCTCTAATGATGGTTTCCCTAATGTGCTGTGTTTTTGTTGTGTGCATGTATTAAACATGCAACTTAAATGGTCACAGGTCAGAGTATGGATGTTGGGAGGGTGCATGTTTTAGACAACAAGAGTTCTATACAGGCATCAAAAGAATACAATGTTTTTGTCAGTGACTTACAGAGGGCCCTATTTACAGCTGAACAGGTATCTGATATAACAATTCATTGTTCTGACACACATTACAATCATCATGTGCAGTTTTTAATGCATCATGTTACATTAGCCCATAGTCCAATACCGTGTAACATAAATTTTGCCAAAAGGAATGACATTACATGACACTACTTTTAAAAGACACACACTGTTTTTTCAGATCACATACCTTTTATCCATGAATGCCCAATTCAAAAATCAAGCTGGCAGACAAAAGTGGAGTGAATGTGTAGGCTCAAAGCAGCATATTCATCTTGAGTAGTTTTGCACATTTCTACTTGTAGTCAATGATTCCATTCCATTTTTATGTTGAAATGCATGAGCAACATTAATGGACCTTTTTTTGTCACCTGAAGTAAGATTTTTATTCAGGGTCAATCAAGAGAGCTCCGAAAGGTGTTTTTAGGTTACATGCTACAGATAAAATATTTTTATGTGTTTACCATGAGCTGTCTATGACTGTTCTTTTTGAAACTCTCACCAAAATATTTATGAGTATTTTATTTTTATCATGTCTATGACTCTTTATTCTTTTCAATAAGATATCTTTCTTAGATATGAAATATTTTCAATTGTCATTATATATTCTTTTTTGATATTAATAATAAATGCAGCAAAAAAGAGACAAGGGTTTTTGGGCAACATATTACAGTTTCTAGATTGCTAAAAGAATATTCTAAATACTGAGTTACAAAGATCGATTCATACAGGGTTTTACATTTAAATTATTTACTTATTTTTGAAATTATCTTCTGCAGAGTTTCTTGTTCATTATGGTAAGCTACTTAAGGCCTAGAGAATTCTTACTGTGTTATAAACCTAAAGTAAAAAAAAAATTAAGCTATCATCTTTGAATGATGTGAAACTTACTAGTATTCTGCAGAATAGTCTGCCAATGAGAAGGAGTCTGTAAAATGGCATTTCCTCTAATATTTTAAGGTAATATAAAGATATTACTTCTTAATTGAGGAGAAAAATTTCATTTCAACTTCCATATTTCAACTTACAAAACTTACAATTCCAACATTACTAGCCTAATATTTAATTATTGTATTGTTATTTCATTATTACTATAATTATTTCTATTCCCTTATTACCATATTTTTGCACACACATGTGGGTGTGATTGCCATTTAATTATATAATTGTGATTTTAAGAATTTTTTTATGATAAGAGTTACATGCTTCCAAATGATACAGAAACTTCAGAGTTGATAGAACTCAACCAATTCTCCTTGGATTTTTAACCACAAAGAAATCAGATTAACAGAATTCAATAGTGACCTTGGTGAAATACAGTAAAACAACTGGAAGTCTAATATGACACCAAGTTACCAGTAATTAATGATTGATTTTTCCCCACTTGTTATGAAAATGTTTTGGTGTTTGTGGTTTGGTATTCAGTCATGCAGTGGTGCTCCTGACATGATTGGAAGCAGGGATTTGGGCTTCAGCTAAGACATGGTCTTGCTGGATAACTTTGAGCAATTTACTAATTCTCTCTGAGACTCAGTTTCCTAAACTGTAAAGTGGAGATAAAATATCTGCCACACAAGTGCTGTGATGTCTGTGAAACTTACATAAGACAATGTATGTAAAAATTTTAGCACAATGCCTAGTACTTCATAAGCACTCAGTGAATGATAATTATTATTATTTTCTTGACTTATAGAGGCAAATTTAAAAATTTATCCAAAATTGATGTGCTTTAATAAAATTACATTGTGGAGCAAGTTTATTTTCTTCAGTGAACTAGCAAAGGATTCCAAAGGAAACTATTGCTTATCCATATATAAGTGTTATAAGTTGAGGTAAAAATGTTATTGGACTGACCTTTATTACAGACAGTACAGGAAAGGAGTCCTTACATGTTAAATTTATTATTGGCAGTTTGCAGTATTAAAATATCCTTCCAATGTATACGTTTAAAATATTCTATATAAATTGTGTGTTTATGCCTATCAGGTTCAATGCTAGCTGTGTACTTTTGGAAAAGGTATAAACGTTTCATTTTTCTTCTGAAAGGCTTATGGTATGATAACGTGCTATAATGTAAATAAAGATATAATTCTTAAGATGCAGTAAGTGTTCATTTCCAAATATGGCAGTCTATGTAACTGAACTTTCGTCACTCTGAAGGGCACATTGTATATTTTTTAAAAATTTATCAAAATATTTAAAATAGTGAGGGCCTCCTAAGACAGACTACAGTTTTATTTTAGCACAGCAAAAAAAAAAAAAAAAAATCAGAAAAGAAAATTCCTAAAAGGTAAAGGAAAACAAAGATGAAAATAAATAAAATTACAAAAAAAGGTTTATTAGTGTGTTCAATTCTTTATTTTTAAAAAATGAAAATTCATCTTTGCCATATCATTGGAGAATAAACTTTGGGAATGTAATATAACTTAACTTAACTCATATTAAAAAATTATTAGTGCCTACAAGTAAAGACTGATAAATAAAGTTGTTTGCACTATTCCACATAGTGGAATTTTGCTTTCTTGCTTTGTAAATGTTAATTTCCATCAGTAAAGATGAAAAAAATCAGTGTTTTACAAACATTTCTTTGTAAATGGTGGATGAAGTTTAGTTGAACATCACACAAATCAAAGCAGCTACATTTTAACTATTCTAACAGGAATAAAAAAATAGTGGGGCACAGCATTCAAGACACACTGTCTCTTTAGACCATAATGTATCTCTCAGTTACAAAGTGATAAGAGCAGGCTGTATGAATACTTTGTGAATTATTCAAAAGGAGAAAGGGAAGCTTCAGAGTTAAAAAACAAAACAAAACAAAACACATTACCAGTTGCCAGTGGCTGTTTCAGACAGACTAAGCTGGGCACACTCTGTGCCCCTTTAAACTTTCATTAGCCCTATTTTTGCTTTTGCAACCAATTGGAAATGGATATAAAACTACAAAGACAAAAAAGATGAATTTAATACAAAGCTAGGAGCTGAAAGAGAATGGAGAGCAGAAGTGAGCTGAGGAAAAGAAAGGAGGATGGAAATAAGTTTGGGGTTAACTATGTCAAAAGGATGTGCTCAAGGCATTACATCTTTGCTGAATTTCTATTAGTTCTACCTAATACGAAAAGAGGAGTATCGTAGTCTCCTACCATAACTGTAAATGTGTCTCCTTCTCCTTTCAGTTCTGTCAACTATTATTTGACGTATTTTGAATCTCTGTTGCTAGGTGCATTCACATTTAGGATTGTTATGTCTTCTGGATGAATTAACTACTTTATCAACCTGCAAAGTCTGCCTTTGTCCTTGGTAATTTTCTATGCTCTGAAGTCTACTTTGTCTTTTGTTAGTACAGACACTCCTTATTTCTTTTAATGAGTGTTCTTATGGTACATCTTTCTCCATCCTTTTACTTTAACCTACTTATATACCTATATTTGAAGTAAGTTTCTTGTAGATGGTATATATTTTGGTCATGTTTGTTTGCTTGTTTATTTGGCCAATCTAACTATGTCTGTCTTTATCTGGCATGTTTAAACCATTTTACATTTAACGTAACTATCATATGGTTGGATTAAAGTTAACCACTTTACTATTCATTTTCTGTTTGTCCCCTTCATTATTTATTCTTCTGTTCCCCACTCCACCTTTGCTGTCTTCCTTTAGATTATTTGAATATTCTTTAATATTTTAATTTATCTACTGTCATCTGGGCTATATCCCTTTGTGTGTGTGTGTGTGTGTACATATGTATGTGCATATTTGTTCTAGGGATTATAATATACATACCCAACCATTTACAGTCTACTCAGAGCTAGTATCTTACCATTTTAAGTAAAATGCAGATGGCTTTCAACCATTTAGGTCCCTTTAACTTCTCACTTTTATGTTACCATGATCATATGAATTACATCGTCATGCATGGAAAATGATGTCTAGGAGTTTGGTGTCTTGGGAGGTAACTGAAAAAAGAGGATAAATTTTGGGGGGAGGGGGCAGGGGAGGTAGTTAGGTACACTTATTTATTTTTAGAGGAGGTACTAGGAATTGAATCCAGGACCTTGTGTGTGCTAAGCATGTGCTCTACCATTTGAGCTACATCCTCCCCCAAAAGAGGATAATTAAGAGGGGTCTATGAATGAGGCAAGACAAAGATTAGAATGGAGGTCTTACTGATGGTAAAGTTAAGACTGTAGTAAGGGATGAGGAGTTAAATGCTTCAGATATAGAATACAATTTGATTCAAATATCTTTGGTGCTGTGCTTGGGAAAGAGAACTGTGTAGATGATGGGAAAGGTTGCATATCTTGTAATCACAGTCCTCAAAAAGACTTAAGCCTATCTGGTCACTTTTATATATTATTAATATTGAAATACTGTCTAGAGGAAAAAGGTACATGGGGTAACTTCTCTGAAATAGGCATCCTTGGCTTACTGCAGAAATATAAAAACAGACAATTATTTCCATAAATCCTGCCTTGAGCTACGCCTGTGTTGCCCAGACCTGGGATGGAGGGAGGTTCAAGATTGCAGGGAAAATGAAGGAAATCTATGTCATAAGTAGGTGATCAGCTGATAGGGTAACTCTGCTCAAGAAGCTTTCCTTTTTGAACTGGGACATCCTAAACTGATCTGAAGCATGTACATTTTTCAGCAATATTCAGCAATCTAAGCCTGACTAATTACACAAAACCACAATTTTTAAATTTAAATTTTGGTATAAGTCTCAGTACTGCTTATTTCTTTAACATAAACAGCTAAACTGTTTCTCCTCTTGGAGACAACTTTGGCTACACACTGTTCAAAACATGTCCTTGAGTTGTTCTTCCTTTGTCCTCCAGGCAGCCCCAGAACTGCCCCAGAAGTAAGCAATGTTAAGCCATGCTCTCTTCCCCTAGAATATCCTTTCAAGCTTCTCTCAAGCCAAAATAATAACCTTTCAACAACTCAGCTCTAAGAAAGTCCTAAAGTAAGCACTCAATACTATGGAAACAATCACTTGACATCATTCCAGTAAATCCATCTTTGGGCTATGCAGCTTGTTTCACTGTAATGGTGTTATTTTGGGATTTATTGGCTTCCAGAACTAAGAAAAAGATATAAGAGCACTGTGAGCAACTGCTCAGTTGTGGAGAATGGGGGAAAATATCAAATATCTACAAAATATGCCATTTTACTGTTCATTTATTTCTTCTAGATTTCTTCCTATTTTGACAAATTGTATGATGTGAACTCATCTTGTTTTGGGTTTTGTTTTGTTATGTTTTGCAAATCATGTATAAATTCTTAGACATGAGTAAATATCCTCTTGCCAATTTCAATAAAAGAAAGAGAAGAAAATTGTAGCTCTTGTACATCTGTATCATTCAAGGTACAGTCAAGAGACAGAAACCATACCAGTTACTAGAACAGAGAAAATATAATTGTTAACTATGTATACAGTTGTTAACTAAGTAAAGGAAAAGGCAAAATGAAGTGTCTCTGAAGTATCAGCTGCAAGAAGCATTTACCACCCCTAGAACTGGGGAATGAAGAAAAGAAATTGGAATTGTTAAAACTTAGGAAATCAGAGAAGGAAGTTGACCTCTAAAAAGAGGGCCTTAGTCAGCTTACACAGGTATCTCTGAGAAGGCAGGATGAATATGATTCTGCAATGTTGAGAATAACTCAAAACTGAATTAAGCTGCTGCTACAGGATGGAACTGAAGCTGTTGGGATTAAAAGAGAGAAAAGAGTGAGAGATGCTAGCATGATGCTCACAGAAACAGGAAACATTCAGGACGCACAGCAAAGTGCAAGTCCCTTCTTTCCACCTCTAGCATTACAGGCTCCCTGACAAAGAAGAAATGTCATTTTCAGAATTCTAGACCTAGCATCATATTGCAAAGTATAGAGGGGTGGGTTTAGATGTAAGAGATAAAAACTTGATAACTGACAGCACATTTCAACAACTTACTCAAACTACACTTAAATTAAGCAAGGTGAAGATACCAGATAGACTAGCTGGCTGCCACTGAGGGGCTCCCAGGGAATTACTTTGCAAGAGTACTCTTGGTCCAAGATTTGGTCCTCAGCTTTGCAGGTCCAGAAACTCAACTTTGTGAGAGCACCAAGAAATGACAGAGCTCAGAGGGATGGGGTCACATGATCTGACTTCCAAGGGACAGATGAATAAACTCAAAGCCCAAAGTACTAATTTATAGTGAGAAAGACCACTGCCTAGATGGTTAAACTGGGACACACATCCTTTCATCTGCAGGAAAATATGTATCAGAAGAGAGCTGATGGTCATGGAGTGAGAGTGGGAGAGTTAGTTGGATGTGCTCCATGGCTCTATATTTGTCTGATGCCATTACAGAGATGTGTTGGGCAAACTGATCAGATCTCACATCAGTCAGTTAGTATCCTCACCACTTGTATAGAGGTAGACAGAGCCCCCCCGCCCCCCCAAGCTGGCTCTTTCTCTCACCTTTCCCTGGCTCTTGGCCTTCTGTTAGTATCTTTTCTTTAGACAGTTAATATACATAGTCACTTATAATTTTCTTTGTCCTTGGTGGATTATTTTGGGCAAGTTATTGACTCCTTCTGAGTATTTTCTTTAGATGAGGAACAATAACCTCTATGCCATGGGCTGTTGTATATATTAAAAGCATTAATCCATATAAATACTCATAGGACAGGCCTAAAACAAAGGAAGCTCCCAAAGCATGCAAGTTCCAACCCTACCTTTTACCCTGCTTTGATAAACTATACCCTTTAAAAAGACAAATGTTTCCCATTAAAAATATGAGTTAAAAGGCTATATGTTATTCCATTGAAAGGATGTATCCTTTTATTTAACCAGTAGCTATTATTGGGTAGCAAGATTGTTTCTAATTTTGTATTACTAAATGGTGATGTTTCATTTCTGGTATCATGCCAGGCCAAGCTCCCAGATAGATAATCCCATTGAAAACAAATCTACCATATTCAAAAGCATCAAGGAGCAAGGAAATAAAGAATATCCAAGCCAAAGACTACATGAAGGCAGAAGCCAGAAGAGCAAATACAAACAATCAAACAAACAAACAAAAATCTTAAAAGCAGCCAGGAATAAAAGGTAGTTTACTTTGAAAAGAGCAATAGATAAATTAAGATCTATGCTCCCTAGAGAAAGAGTGGACACTAGAAGCCAATGGAATGATACTTTCAATGTGTCAAACTATATTCATTAGAATTTCCTTTAGTGTGCATCTCCTGCTAGCAAGCTCTCTCTGTGTTTTTATCTGAAAATACTTTTATCTTGCCCTCATTCTCTCTTTTTTTTTTTATTTAAAATTTTTATGAGGGGGAGATAATTAGGTTTATTTATTTATTTATTTATTTTAACAGAAGTCCTGGAGATTGAATTCAGGACCTTGCACGTGCTAGGCGTGCACTCCACCACTGAGCTGTACTCTTCCACCTTGCCCTCATTCTTGAAAGATATTCTCACTTGGTATAGAATTCTAAGTTGATAGCATTTTATTTTCTTGGCTCATTGATATTTAAACACACACATATATTTATACTGGAAAGAATGTAAGTTCAAATAGAAGGTCTGAAATGAAAACAAATGAAGAATAAAAAAGTAATTATGTGGGTAAATTTTAAAAATTAATTACAAAACAACAACCTATGTATCAATCTTTGTAATTAACATATCTACTTTTCTACTGTAAAATTCAGGATCTTAGAAAACTTTAACTCTGTTTATCCCCTTCATGTTCTCTATGCAATTGTTTTAAATTGTTTACATTTTTAACAATTTTATTTATTTATTTTTTTATTCTTTCTGGCAGGGAAAGTAATTAGGTTTTTATTTAGTTATTTTAATGAAGGTACTGGGGATTGAACCCAGGACCTTGTGTATGTGAGGCATGCACACTACCACTGAGCTATACCCTCCCCTCAATTGTTTACATTTTTAACATTGAGTCCATGACAATAATTTAAAGCTAAAATACATGACAACAGTTTCATAGAAGTCCTGAGGGGAATAAATGGAATTAAAGTGTTTTAAGATCTTGCATTCTGCAATAAGAAAATAAACAACCCAAATGTTCATCAACTAATGAATGGATAAACATTCATCATAAAACATATAATATAAAATTTAGTATAACCATATAATGGTTTATTATTCATGAAGTAAAAAGAAATGAAGAATGAAGTACTGATATATGTTACAACATTGATGAACCTTGGTAACAGTATGCTAAGTGAAAGAAGCCAGTCACAAAAGGCAACATACAGACGGAATTCCATCTGTATGAAACACCCAGAGTAGAAAATCCGTAGAGACAGGAAGTAGGTCAGTATTTGTCAGGGGCTGGAGGTAATAGGGAGTAACTGCTGATGGATATAGGGTTCCTCTTTAGGGTAATAAAGATGTTCTAAAAATTAGGTCATGATAATGATTGCACAACTCTGTGAATATACTAAATACCATTGAGCTGTACACTCTTAAGTGGGTGAGCTGTATGAAATGTGAATTGTACCTCAATAACACTGTAATTAGAAAGAACATAGTAAGATATCACTGGGAAAGCCTGTCTCATGTGCACAGTCTTTTAGTCCCTGCTTGGGCCTTGGGCCTGGAACACTTCCTAATCAAGAGACAAAGAGCCCGCACAGCCTGTGCTGGGTTTATCGCCTTATGTGGATTATCTTTTCCTGATTCAGGCTCAATGTGTGCTCCTTTGTTCTGCTTGAACCTGTGTGTCTATGACCTCAGGCACGCTGGCTTTCAGTATTTCAGACTCCATGGGGGTCAGGGTCCTCCTATTCAGTAAAAGAAGGCCAACTGGCATGTTGGACAATTGCCTTGCACTGGCTGCTAAGGGGACCCTCTAGCCATGGGAAACAAACACACATTATTAGAGCTGATTTTGCTCTGTTACTCCGTTATGTGGGTAAATGCATTCCATCCAATGCATGACCGTGTTGTGTTTCCCTTGGTGACTCCAGTACCAAGATACAGTGGGCAGAAGTATTTGGATTTCTATTCCAGGTGGCTGGCATGGCAATGACCTTTGCTATCCTCCAAGTAGTTGGAGCCCTCCCCCAATATTGGCAACTGGTACACAGTGCTCTGCTTGACAGATACCATTCTCTACCTCAGATTGGCAAAAGTGAAATGTTTGACAATTTTAACTGTTGATGAGGATGTGGTGTAACTCAAACTCTCATACGTCAAAAGGTAAATTAGTAAAAATCACCTTGGAAAACAGTTTAGCATTGTTTGAAAAGTTGGTCATAATAGCAAAAGTAAAACGGATAATCAAATATTTATCAAGGTAGAATAGATAAATATTATACTGCAGTAGAAATGAATGAACTGGAACCACACCCATCAACAATGAAGCAACTTAAAGACAAAATGGAGAAGAAAAGAAGCAAATTATAGAAGAATACAAACAGCATGACTGCATTTGTATTAAATTCAAAAGCAGACAAAACTAAACATTACATCATGTAGAGATACATTCAAAGGTGGTAAAACTATAAAGGAAAAGCAAAGAAATGATTGTTCAAAGGTTAGGATGATTGTTACTCGTAGCAGTGAAGAGAGACATGAAACTGGGAAAGGGCACATGGGGAGAAATGTTTTACTTGTTATCCTGGACTGTGGCTAGATAGGTACTTACTTTATTACTATTCTTTAAGCTCCAATTATTTTCTGCATGCTTCTGTATATAAGGTATATTTCACAATAAAACAAAAAAAATGTTTAGTGAGTTTCTTGGTATATAAATCCTTGCACATGTCTGATTATTTCATGAAGCTAATTTCTTAAAAGTTGAAAAACTGGGTCAAAAGACATTAATATAGTCAAGGCTTTTATTGTCTGCTGCCTAATTACCACCCAGAAAGATTGTACCTATTTCCTTTCATACCAGTAATGCATCCGAGCTCCTGGCTACATTGCTTGAAAAAGTTGTTACCCTTGTCCTGCCCATGTTGCCACATCCCATTCACTCCTTTACCCACTGTATTCTGATTTCCAACCCAACTCTCCATGAAAACTCTCTTTTTGGTTATCAACATCCTCTTATTTATGAAACTTAATGGCTACTTTTCTTGAGTGATTTAGAGGTTAGCCCTAAAGATTTTTCCAGATGGCTAACATCATCCACCATGTGTTGCTTTTAACTTTTTTGATTCTTAGATCATTTGACGCCCAGTTCTTGGAGACTCTTCCTATGGTTTCCTATGAACTATCTCAGATTCTCAAGGAGAAAAACAGTTTTAAATAGCAGATAGAATTCTCATTCATCATCATCATTACCTTCATTATCACGAATGGTCATCATTATTACTCATTAGCCGGCTTGATGAATGTTGACAAAGTCCACTGACTGACAATGTTTAAGTACTATGGTAGCTAGTATGCAAAGATGAACCCCAATGCACCAGGCCTCCCAGTGTTCACATCCTTCTATGGTCCCCTTCCACATGGAATCTGGACTGGCTCTATAACTTGATTTAATCAAAAGATGTGGCAGAAGTGATGTTGTATCAGATCTAGCAATATGCCTTCAGAAGGCCTGGCAGCTTCTGTTTTTGTGCTGTTGGGAGCTGTGGGCCACCATGTTAGAAGTTTAGCTACCTTACTGGAGAAACCACATGGAGACACAGTGTGGAGAAGCCATGGGGACAGGGAGAGGCCCTGAGACTGCGTGGAAGAGAGACGCCTAGCCATCCCAGCATCCAACTGGATCCAGCCTTCCAAGTATCCCTACCAAAGCACCAGACATGTGAGTGAAGCCATTCTGGATGTGTCGGAGCTAACTACTGTCTGATGGCAACTACATGAGAAACTGCAAGAAAGACCAACAGAATAACCATCCAGTTAGAACTAGTTAACTTACAGAATTGTGAGAGTTGATAACAAACTGTCTTCACCAATTTTTGAGATGGTTTGTTGCACAGCAACAGATAATGAAAACGAATTCTCTTCCCATACTGCCTCTCATTTAACTGGTCAGATATGGACAGAGCTTTTGCTTGATCAGAAGTAAAGCTTGAGATCCTTAGTGCCTGAATTAAGTATATCTCTCCATGAAAAAGGGAGACAACCTGGAAAACAACAGTGAGGGTTTACATTACATAAGGAGGTAACATTTGAATTAAAACCTGAAGGATGCAAAAGGTCCAGACATGTGGTGAGCTGGAGGAAGGGCATCCCTTACACAAGTGGAAAGACCATGTGATGAGAAAAAACTCAGTGTACTCTTAGAACTGAGAGAAGAACTATCTGTAGGAGCAAAGACATAGAAGCAGGGGGAGCCCAATTATGCTGGTTCTGTTAGTGAAGTCTGAACCTTAGACCCCCCAGTTCTTTTTTGAGCTTGGTCAGTGACAGTAATTTCTTCACTCCCACAGGAAGAAGAACAAGGTGGAGGTGTCAGAGGAGTTCAACCAACATGATGAAAATATACATTAGAAAAGCAGTGGTCAGGTAAATCTATTTCTGAGCTGGACTCTATTCTGTTGTGACTTCTGCTCTATGGCAACAGAATCTATTTTAATAGACACTTTCTCCTGTTTATCAGAGTAAAGTGCAGGAAATAAAAACTGCTCTAAGTATCTTCAGCATGAAAGTATTTAATGCAGGGAATTGGGTGCTTAAAAAAATCTCTGGCAGCAACCAACATGTCCTTCACTAGGTAAATGGATAAATAAATTGTGGTACATCCATACAATGGACAATTATACATCACTAAAAAGAAATGTGCTACCAAGCCATGAAAAGACAGGAAGGAAACTTAAATGCATATTATTAAGTGAAAGAAGGCAATCTTAAAGGACTACACATTGTATGATTTCAATGACACTCAAGAAAAGGCAAAACAACTGTAAAAAGATCAGTGATTACCAGGGGTTAGGGGGAGGGAGGAACAGGTGCACCTCACCTATGAGATGCTAAACCTACCCCTACATGAAAAGCAGAGGTCAATCTGGTTAAATAACTATTAATGCTGTGTGTGTGTGTCTTGGGAGGATTGTTGCTTAACCTGATTGAAAATGGGCAACAGAATTGTTCCATGCAGACCCAGCCCAGCCATGATGTAACCTAAGAGTTTCCCACCCAGTGTGAGTTTTAGGTAAAGGGCACTCTAGTTTCTTGAACCCAAGTCTGCTAAAGCAGTTGTCTCCACCTGCCAGACTGTCAGGACTTCGCCCCTTTCCATTCCTTATAACTCTCTGTAGGAGTTTCCAGGAGGGCTGATAGCTGATGTCTAATCAAAGCTGCCTACCTCCTCTCAGTGGTCCTTGCTTCAGCTCCTGCTCACTGCCTTCCTGGCTCTGGAATTTTGGGTGTTGGTACAGGGAAGAAGCTCTCTGGGCTCCTTCTCCACTTCTCCTGTTAGCATTTCCTCACATCTCTTCCTGTGGGTCTCCACTGCTTACCTTCCTCTCCACGTTGCAGGAAAGCACCTGACTCTTTCTGGCTCTCAGAGGAGGTAGCTTAGCAACAGGAGCTGGCACTCCCAGACACAGCCCCCTCAGTCCTGCTCTCCCTCTGGGACCCCTGGACCATCCGAAGAGAGCTAGGTTGGGGGACTCTGAGCACAGCCCCATGGCACTTCCTGCCCCATGACACTCTTCCGGAC
The DNA here is from genome assembly GCF_036321535.1 of Camelus dromedarius. Lineage (NCBI taxonomy): Eukaryota > Metazoa > Chordata > Mammalia > Artiodactyla > Camelidae > Camelus > Camelus dromedarius. The sequence goes on from NC_087438.1 coordinate 51,576,421, forward strand.
TCCTTATTCACTCCTGGTGATTTTCCACTTTGCAGCATCTTTTCCCTCCAGGTTACCGGCTTCCACTGGGCATCACAGATATGGCTAGAGTTCTTTGCTATAAACAGATATCTAGCTAATCTGGGGGTGTTGCAGTTTTTCTACTTGAAAGAGGCCATGACTCAGCCAGTCCTTAGAAAGCCCTTGAGTGGACACAAATGGAAAACTCCTTGGTTCCAGACTCCAAGCATGGTTAAGGGGAGGTTGCCACAGTGCTGGTACAGCAAGAATTTCAAGACTCACTTCTCCGACAACGGGCTTGAGTGACATGTATTAATGCTTTACATGTACTATAGGTGTGAACAGGCACCGGACCATTCTAGGCATTCATGGCTTGGTCATGGCACGTAAACTACCACAGTAAGTAGCCAAGTTGTCCTCAAGCCCAGATCTCCTTACCCAAAACCCAAGTTACCTCAACTCAGGTCAGGCAAGTAACCTCACTAGTGAGATTGGGCCTTTTGCTTATTTGTTAAAAATGCAACAGTTTCATAGACCTTTACCTCATATCAATGCTTGTTTATAGATCTTACGCTTTTTTTTCCCTGAGAGCCTGATTAACCAGTAGACCTTGTTATTATATAGGCTTTCTTTCCCTATAAAATTTGATAGAACAATAAAAATGATGCTGAATATTTTCTTATAAATTTCTAGTTTGTATTATTTCAACTTTTACTTGCTTACTTTATTTACTTAATATTTATTTATTACTTATAATAAATATACTTACTTTATACTTATTTATAATTTTTAAGCCACTTTATACGTAAATGGATATCAGTTTTTCTATTCTTTTCAAATTTTATTTTATATTGAGGTGTAGTTGATTTACAATGTTAGTTTCAGGTATGCATATACATACATATATATATATATTTTCAGATTCTTTTAATGGATAGCATTTTTAAACCTGCCATTTTTTATTGCTTTTAAAAAACTTTAGGGAATTTTCATGTATGTAATCTCATCTGATTATCATAGCAAACTAAGTTAAAGCAGGTGTCTTCATTCCCATTTGAAAATGAAGACATTGAGTCACAGAGAAGTTAAGTTGATTTGCTCAAGGTCACAGCTAATTGGCAACAAAGCTGGAACTAGAATCCTACTTCTGATTCTCCCTTCAAGCTGCATTCTTTCACTGGACCAAACTAGATCATCCTGCTGTGTGGATTTAAGTAAATAAGTTTGATTCCTGGTCCTGCTTTCACTGCCTAAACTGGCTGAGACAGATTGTATTATAAAGGCTGTGACCTTAAACTTGATGATCGCTCAGATGTCTACCACAAGGGCAGATAAAAGCAGGGAGAAGAGTCTGAGGAAGCCCATCTGAACTTCTGCCCACTCTCCCCACCCCAAAGATATTCCTATTACCTCTTCATCCCATGACGCTTCAGAAAGCTGTGGACCCCAAACTGCACACCAGCAGGGCAGATGTTTGAGGAAAGTGGGAGCCTCCCTGTACCTGAAGGGACCCTCTAGGTTACTTCCCTTACATGGCCTTTCTTCTGTATTCCTAACATGTGTATCCTATCCAGGTCAAGAGCAGCTCTCTGGGGTCCAGGGAGTGCGTCTATAGAAAAGTTATGCTGAAGGAAAAACTAGCTTCTAGGACCTGCAGCCACAAAAACCAGAACACTACCAGGTACAATGATTCCTTCAGGAATTATTTTAAACTCCACCGTAATTCATTTAAAATAAATTGCATAAAATTGTCTTCATTTTCAAATTAAGAATGGCAGTTTTTAATTCAATGAAAATTGTGCTGGAGCCCTCAAATAAGCAATTGACGTTATGGTTGACTGGCTCACAACACCAAGTTTTGAAAAATACAAATAGGGCTAGCTCAGAATAAAATATGCTAGGTTTACTTTTAAAGAAATCATTATTTGATGACTGAAATAGTCAGTCCTTTGTAGATGAAAAGGAAACTCGTAGACTCTCAGCAGCAGGCATACAGGCCAAGCTACTTTTCTAGTCTGAGAGTTATTTGTGCAATGAGCCACACAGAGAATTACCCTTTGATCAATAAAATAGATTTGTAAGACGCCTGACTGGGGTTGGGTTGTGGCCAAAGGACAGAACTTTTCTGTGCAAAACACTTGTGTATGCAGGGGTTGCATCTATCGCTTCACTTGGAGATACAAAAGAAGGATAAGTGTGCTTCAAGGTGTAATTTACATTTTATTTCATTCTACTTTGATTTTAAAATAAATTAGTCATTAGAGCTTCCCATCCTCATGCAGCTATATATTCAGAACAAAATCCTTGGACCACCTGCAGATCATACGATCCCAGGACAACAAAAGTCTGGGGGCTTTGGGACTTTTAGGGAAAAGAGAATGCTACAAGATCATGTACGGAAAAGGCAAACCATCTAAATATGTCCTGGACTGTGCATTGGGATTTAGTATCAGTGTAATTAAATAATACATTCTGTGCATTTACTCATAACCACCCTCCATGCTGTCTCCTGCAATGGCCTGGCAGGTAATTAGAGGAACTCCCTACAACTGCACTATGTCACCTCTATCTTCAGCCATCACTATTCAGTCATCCAACAGATACATTTTAAACACAACTGTGTACCAGTATTGGGTGGAGACAGAGAAAAGAGCAAGACAGATGACAGTCCTCACCCGTATGGAACTTAAGAGTCAAGCTTTATTTAAAAAAACAAACCAATTTAAAAATGGGCAAAGGGTCTGAATCAGGCATTTCTCTAAAAATTATACAAATGGCTAATAAGCAAATGAAAAGGTGCTAAACATCACTAGTCAAAACAAAACAATGAGATAACACTACATACCTACTAGGCGACTAAAATAAAAAAAGACATAAAACATAAGTGTAGGTGGGGATACAGAGATATTGGAATACTTACATATATAATGTAAATATGAATGTAAAATAGTGCAGCCACTTTGTAAAATGGTTTGGCAGGTCACCAAAGTGTTAAATATAAAGGTACCATATGACCTAGCAATTCCACTCCTAGGTATAGACCCAAGAGAAATGAAAAAGCACAAAAATTTGTCCACACAAAAACTTGTACAAGAATGTTCATAGCAACATTACTCATAGCAGCCGAAAAGTGGAACAACTCAAATGTCCATCAACGGATGGGTCTATAAATAAAATGTAGTATAGCCACCTAATGGAAAATTAGTTGACAATGAAAAGAAATGAAGTATTGATACATGCTACAACATGGATGAAATGTAAGAACATTATGCTGAGCGCAGGAAGTCAGTCACAAAAGACCACATATTGTATGATTCCATTTGTATGAAATATCCAAATAGGTGAATCTATAGAGATGGAAAATACATGAGTGGTTGCCTAGGGCTGGGGGAGTGACTGTTAATGGGGATGGGGTTTCTTTTGGGGGTAATGAAATCTAAAATTGATTATGGTGACAGTTGCACAACTCTGTGAATATACAAAAAACTATTAAATTGGATGCTTTAAATGGGAGAATTATACGGTATGTGAATTATGTGTCAATAAAGTTGCTAAAAATATACAGCAATCTGTGTGTGTGACACACATTGTATTCCACTATTGTTAATATTTGACTTTTTAATTTGAAAAAAAGTATGTGCCATTCTTGGAAGTATCCTTTTGATATATTATGTTCTGCCTCTGCCAATTATGAAGTGCTATTATTAATAAAAATTAATTATGTTACCTACTTTGAGTAGCTGTCATCAGAAAGTGCTTGAGATCAGATCTTATTCCTGGCCTCCATGTGAAACGTAACTTTCTGGGCAGGGTAAGCTTTTTCTTCCTCACAACTGGAAGACATAGACATATTCAATTTTAGTAAAATAATCTTACAGACTATCTGTGGGGACCTTTTTGATGTGAAATTAAATTGTGGCACAGACAGAGATTTTATTGCATTTACATGGACCCATAAAATAACTTTTATGGTTCCCAGTGGTGCAAATCCTCCTTAATTTTGCTAATTATTTCCCCCCAGTTATCCTTAGCCATGTCTGCTAATTCAGTATTGATCTTGATACTAAGATATGTTATGGTCTTAGAAATTCACTTGAGTCCCCACTGATGAAAAGAACTAAGGAAGCAGATCTTACCCGAGGTAATGTTTTGGAGAGATTCCAATTAATATTCTAGCCGAGGACGACAATGTCCTTCCCCACAATGTTCTGACTTGCTGTTCAGAGCTGGGCTCATCACCCAGAGCAGAGTGTTGGGATCTGTCCCAGAAAAACCCAAGGAGGTGACAAAACCTCCTCCTTATTTGACGCCTGTATTCTAATGTGCCCACCCCTCTCTTGTTACGCACACCCTCTCATCACCACTGCAAGGTCTTCTGCCTGAACCTGGACTGTGATCTGTTATTCTGGTTGTTTCTACTCTTCTCTGTATTAATCCTTCCCACTTAACCTATTCACACTGTAATTGGAATTTTCTGCAGCAAATGTCTTAAATTAGCTGTTCTTAACTGCACAATTCAGCAAGTAATTTGTTACTATTGATAGTTATATTACTGATGCTTTTTTTAAAAAATGATTTGCTTTTTTGAAAAAATAAATGAGATTGTGTTCAAGGGTACCTTCTCCCTCTCAGTTGCCTCTGGATATGCTTTGGAGGGGAGGAGGGCGCAGTTACCGCCAACACAGCGGGAATTGGATGTAATCTTCCATCCAGAGGGAGTGGCAGTTGCCAATGGACCTTACTAGGTGGTTCATTTTACTTTACCAAGCATCTGTTGAATGCCTACTATGTACAAAGCACTGATCTGAAATTAACTGCTTTTTCAAACTAAAACTTCAATGTACCTTCAATTTCTGGGTCATGCAATTAATTCCAATATGTTAAAGGACTTTCTGTTTTATGCTACATAATTACATAACATAGACCTCTTGTGAATCTTAATTCTTTCATTAACTTACCTCATTTAACTTATTAGATACCCATTTATAGCTTTGTAAAATGTACTGTACTTAAAAATAATCACTGCAGTCCTTTAAAATATTTTAGAATTCATTCTTTTCATTAAAATCAGACTAATTTCTCCCTCCTCCTGTCTATTATTTTGAATTATTGAGGCTATGCTACTTAGGTTCTTTTGTCTTGTTTCTTTCTCTGTTGTATCATCAGTTCCCAAAAGGCATCCAGTGGTGTAACTTGGAATACACAGTCTCGGACTTTGGTTGATGATGGCAGCAATTAACCTGCTTAATTTTCCCTCCTCTCCCCACAATTACAAGAATAATTAAGTGGTGTGTGTGTGTGTGTGTGAGAGAGAGAGAGAGAGATGGAATGGGGTGTGTTGCCCTGTCAGAAGCCAAACCTGGGATTATTTCATGGAGTCAGCAAAATTTGCCCCTACGCCCACTAGTTTCACTCTTTTCCCTCCCAGGTGATAGCCTCTGGTCCCCCACTTCAGCCACCAGTGGCTCTCTTCCTTATCCTTTTATTAAAATGCTCTCAAATCATGCATTTACAGAATTATATAGAAAAATACTTCTAAAATTATTTTACATGTTTATGTTTAATAGGCAATTATTTCTTATCTCTTTCTGCTTAATAAACCAGCTGTAAACTCAGTGGTTGAAAACAACAAGAATTTGTTATTTTTCACAGTTCTACCATCTGAGAGAGGCTCAGCTGGGTGGTTCTTCACCTCCACGTGGGGGTGTCTAAGGGCTTCCTCACTCACTCTCCTGAGCATCTCCACAGGGATGGCTGCAGCAGCTTGGGGCTGGCTGGGTATCTCTCACTCCATGTGGTATTTCTATGTGGTCAGCTTGGCTTCCTCACAACATGGTATTCTTAGGGTAACTGAACTCTTATGCACTAGCTGGCTTCTTTTAGGGAGGAAGCAGAAGTATCCAGTCCTTCTAAAGACTAAGGTCAGACATGCCATAAGGACATTTCTGTCAAAGCATTTCCCAAGGCCAGCTCAGATTCAAAGGGAGAAGACACAGACTCCATCTCTAGGATGGGAAGGAATTAAGAGCAGCCATCTTGCACAAGGTACAAAATTCAAACAAAGGGGTCCGCAGTATAAAGTGAGTTTTTTGACACCCCTGTCCCTGAGACACCGGGTGAAACTACTGTTACGTTTTTTGAGTATCTGTCCAGAGATAGTCTATACATAAACAAACTTGTGCTTTATGTATAGGCTTTTATATATATTTCTTAAATTAAGGATGTATGTTACAGTTTTTTCCCCAATGTCTAATGTCCATACTCTGCTTTTTCATTTAACCATACATCTGAAAGTAGATCTGTTCTTTGTAATGCCTATACACTTTCCTTTGGTGGATATTTAGCTGGATCTTATCTCTTATTACCAACACTGCTTCAGTGAATATCACTATGTGCATATATATATTATATATGTATGTATGTACATATGTGTATATATGTATATTTCAAAGACGTAAGTTGGTCAGAAGGAAAAGTTCCTCTATGAAGAACTGCTGGGTTAAATAACACAACATGTACAATGTTATAAGGTCAGTAACAATAAAGCTGGGAGGGACCTTAAAGTCAGTGGCTCTCCACAAGCAGGTGTGTGGACATGGAAAGTTTTGTCCACCATATGCGACCCCACTTCACCTCCAGGAGACTCTGGTCCAGCCACCAGTGTTTGCAATACTACTTCCCTTCTCTCACTGATTGAGAACCACTGTCCTAGATCAGCTGCCTCAGTTGACAGACAAGCATCCTGCAGGTCAGCTTTCTCAACTAATTTGACCACAGCACCCTGTTTTTGTGACATCTATTTCCCTAATCGCCATGGAACCAAGTTTTCTGAGAAACGTTCTTTGGGAAATGGTGGTGTAGAAGGAAGTTGTTAGACTGGGAAACTGGCTCTGCCCCAGCAAACTCTGCAGTCTTGGACAAATCAAAAATCACTCTGGCCCTGGGCAGTGGGGTGGTCTATGATTGGTTTTTGGTTTTGCCTTCCTATTCAGATGAATGCCTCTTTCTGTTTTCCTGACTCAAGACAAGGCAAGATGTCGCGTCTGACAGGGGACTTGGAGGAGCGATCTGTTCATTTGTTCCCTTGAATTCCTATTAGTCTGTCCCTCAGCTCAGCGTACGCTAGTGGAAACGATATGACGGGTCTGGTGGGGCTTTTAGCTCAAGTCTTCCCGTTGTTGCTGCCATCACTCTGACCACCCCTCCCGATTCATCCGCGCTTTCAAGATAAGAGAAAAAGCTGCAGAGTTTGGCAGGGACCAGGCTGACCTCAGAGGAGTACACAGCAGGAGATGAATACATCTAACTCTGTATCTTCGCCGCTTCTTTTCTGGTTAAGCCATAAACAAATTTTGTTCTCAGGGGAAAATGATCTGGTATTCTTACATCAAATTCGTATCACCTTTACAAATGAGAACAGATCTTCAAACCAGGTGTAGTGTGATTTGTTTTGACTCTTTACTGCCTCCAGCTGAGATGTTTTACATATACTAATCTAAACACAATGAATCCTGAGCTGATTTCATGAGTGTAAGTTTTTCCAGCCCTGAAATGAAGGGGCTGCTATGTGTCAGAACACACAGATGCATAGGCAACCAAGAGCTATCTAGCTAAGTATCTTTCTTTTATTAATCGGAGCTTCAGAGGTAAAATCTCCTTCTCAGAGACATCATGGTGATTTGTGACACTCTCCACACACCTTTAGACTCACAAACCAATGAGTACATCACACCAATCTCTCGTTTTCTCATCAGTGGCAGACATAAAACACAGGTAATCTTCATTTTACTCAGATGTTTCAATTAACTGTGAAAACCCTGTGGCTTATATTACATCGCCTTCGTATTTCTTTCTTTTTTTTTTCCAGCTTAAACATCAACTGGAACACACACTTAAAATCTTGTTATATTTCTTTTAGGAAAAAAATTGCTGAAATTTATGTCATAATGTTGTGCCTGTGTTTTCCTCTAGGATTTTTATGGTATCCAGACTTACATTTAGGTCTTTAATCCATTTTGAGTTTATTTTTGTATATGGTGTTAGAGAATGTTTTAATTTCATTCTTTTACATGTAGCTGTCCAGTTTTAGAAACTGATACGATTAAATAGTTGCGCTGACTGTACCAAGGACAAAAAGGATATCTGAAATCTGTCTTTTATCTGTCTTTCCAGGGGTCCAGTTTATGGTTTAGAAAGGCAGGATCTGTTTTTATATTCACCAAGAAAATAGGGGCCCAAAATTGGGAAATCTAAACACATTTGTTTACTGAGAATTCACCTCTTTGTACACATTGTTTTAAAATCATTTCCCTTGCTATTTTTTTAATCCTTAGCTCCTGCAGCAAAGTTTAGAAATTTAGTGATTTTTTTTCCCTAAGTTAACCTGAAAGATATTTACAATTTTAAAAAATCTTATGTTTACTAAAACAATGGCAACAATGCATTAAGTTTAGACTATCTCCTGGACATCTTGAGAACTCATGAGCTTTGGGTTGTTTTGTTTTGTTTTGTTTCCTGAGGTTTGAGAATGTGATGAATCTTTACATCTCTAAATTATTTTCTTAAGTTACACATTGCCTCTGGAACTAGTAGAAGCAGAAGACATTAAGTTAAATAAGTTTTAATTTTGTCATGTTGACAGCAAACAAATGGCTTTAATTGATTTGGGTGTTATTTGCTTTTGTTTTTGTTTTTTTAACTGAATTGATGGAAACAATTGGTGATTCTGGCATCACACAGATACAAATTTAAGAAAACTGTAATATAAAACATTACACCAATTAGACTCTTGGAAAATTACATACGACCACAGCTTAATAATTACAATTTTGTGGTCAGTTTACAAACACAGCATATCAAACTGTAGGTGGTAAGTAATGGTTCAGACTAGATCCAACTCTTATAGCCCTTCTAAAATCAACTGTGATCAAGCAGTGAGAGGTGCCACGTCCCTTTGCTGTCATTATGAAGATGTAATTCTGTTACAATTATTTAATCCCAAAGGCATTATTACACCTGTTCAGCAGTTTTCAACCATTCACTAAAATGATGTACAACTCCACTGTGATAAATCTCAGAGTGATTTTTTTATTAAAGTTTCTTTAAAAGTATTATGGCTGGAGGCTGTGGAATTTAAGTAAATGTTTGGAGAAACCACATGAATACTTATATAAGGAATGTGTTGCTTTAGGATTTGCTCTTTCATTTGCCTGAACTGTGTATAACCTTGAGACACAATTACAGAATTTTAAAAAGTCACTTAAATCATATAGATCAGATTAAAGGATAATGGATTCATAGAAAATGAGCACTGATTGGGAGCTTAAAGAATTTCTAGTTCAATGGCTCTCAAAATTTGGCATGGATTTTGAGATTCACCTGCAGAGTTTACTAAAATGGAGGGCTGGGCCCCACCCCCAGAGGATCTGATTCAATGGGTCTGGGTGGGGCTTGAGAATTTGCACTTCTCTCCAATTCCTAGGTGATATTGATGCTGCTGGTCCAGGGACATCATACCGAGAATTCATCTCATTCATTTTACAAACATGGAGGCCAATGCCTAGAGAGGTGAAGCAATCTGCTCAGGGCAAGAAAGGGAAGGGCAGGAGCCTGGAACCTGCACTCAGACTCCTCCACTGAGACTGGACTGGTGTTGGGGAAACACATGGGGCCTGGAGAAGACAATGCCCAAATCGTGGTAGCAAACAAAACAAAACAAAACATGATGGTCAGGCAGCAGCAGACATCTTGGCGGCATGAGGGAATAGAGTGTCAGGTACTCTGAAAGGGCACAGCAAAGAAACTAGACACCTGAAGTCAGATACTGTTTGAGGTTGCAAGAAAGTAGGTGTTCGGCACGGTAGGATTTGGGGGGCTAGGGGGTTGTGGGGGTGGGATGAATGGTTAGAACTAACTACTTAGATGTTCAAGAGTATCTCAAAGAGAATGCTTATGGTCTCCACCCCCAACAAAACCTGCTCTTCCTCATTTCCAGAAACAACACCCCATCTACCCAGGGGCTCAAGATCAAGACCTGGAAGGCAACCTATTTCCTCTTTTACCTCATCTCCCACATCTAACCCATCATCATGTCATTTCCCTTCAAAATATATCCCAAATCCATTCGCTTCCCTATCTTCACAAGAACCTCCACATCAAGCCACCATCCTCTCTCCATAGTATTTGCAGTAGTTACCCAACTGATTTCTCTGCTTCCACTCCTGGCCCTCTATAAATCTTCTTCCACCCCTCCTGCAGCCAATGTGATCCTTTAAAAACAAAGTTGGAGGCAGTGGAAGGGGGCTGGGTGGGTAGACCTCAGCAGCAGAGCACATGATTAGCATGCATGGGATCCTGGGCTCAATCCCCAGTACCTCCTCTAAAAACAACAACCACAAAGTCAATCACACCACTCCCATGTTAAAACCCTCGAGTGGCTTTCTGTTCCATCTAGAACAATATCCATGCTCCCGTCACTTCCTACTTTTTCATTATCTCCAGTCACAATTTTCTTTCTGTTCTGAGAACATACTAAGAACAGTACTGAATGAGGGCCTTTGTACCAACTATTCCTGCTGCATAGAATTCTCTTTTCCCCAGTCTTCATCTGGCTGACCCCTGGTTAGTTGGATCATGGCTTAAATGTCACCTAGTCAGATTCCTTCGTGACAACCTGATCGAAAGTAGCCCCCTTCCATCTCTCTCTGTTAAATCAATCCATTTAACTTTCTTTTCAGCCCTCATCAATGTCTAAAATGATCTCTTTTATTAGCCTACTTTTGATTGTTTATCCTCTTCTACCAAATATAAGTGTCAGGAAGTAAATCTAAGCTTTATTTGTCTGGTTTACTGCCATCTCCCTGGTGTTAGTAGAGTGCCTGGCACACAGTAGGTGCTCAATAAGTTTTATTGAATGATCAACAGGACTCTAGCCATAGGGGTAGGACTTCCTACCTGAAAACTGTACCGGCAAGAAGGCAGAGCCTAGACTCAATGAACAGCAGGGAAATCCATTTACGAGACCTGAAGGATTAGGTGAGGTGTGGGACTTAGGAACAAGACAGAAACCCTATAGTTAAGACTGGATTCAAAACTGGTTAATAGCAGGAGAATCTGGTACTGAAGCAAGAAGGCCAATTTGCTCAAAGCCAATTCAACGAAAGCTGAATTTCCTTGTTTCTTTCAACTATTTTAGATTGACTTAACTCTGTCTTCATAATGACATTTGACAGATTTAAATTTTCTCTATCCACTTGCTGCTGCTGAAGTTGGAGGTGAAGAGAAAACTGAGGGAGAGACTGAGGAGTACAGGAGAATATATATTTATTAAATATGAAGATTTTTTATGAATATACTGTTAATCTCTTTATTATTAATAAGAATAATGTGTAGGAATTTTTCACTCAAGAGTATATTCAAGAATACAATTTTCATGAATGTTTTTATAATAAAAATAGATCTATAAGAAAAATATGTTCATTGTTCATAGTTGCCATCTTGATTTTCTTCTTTTCTTTGCCAGTTATTCTGCCTTATTCAGATGGTTGCCTCCTATTCTCAGTGGGGGCTTCTTTCCCTGAATTTTCAATATTTCTCTAGAATATATTGTTAATATCTTGTTATACTTTTAATTCTTAAACTGCTTAATCAAGATTCTCAGAGTCCTTGTGAGTAAAAGAATTATTTTGTTCATTGGTCACCCAGACCCAGCAAAGTTAGGAACTTGATCCAAGCCACTGAGCCAAATATTCTGGCTTCAGATTTGGGTTGGGAGAAGTGAACACAGAACTTGGGGTTATTGCTTTACTGCCGTTTCCAGGATGCCACAGAAGAGCCTATCTAGGACAGGGATGCAGGTGGCAGCATCACTCCTCAAAGAGTCTGATTGGACCCTCTGGTGCTGTGTTTAGAGCAATTGCCATTCAAACTGCCACTGCTCACAGGGTGAATAAAAGCTCCCCTGCTCTGAGTACTGTTGGAAAAGGCATTTGGGATGGAGGTGAGACGGAACTCCAAAGAAGCGAGCAGCAAAAATCAAAACTGAACCCATAAAGTACAAATGTGTTCAGTTCTGATGACAGTTTATATGCTCTATACTCTCTGGTTATAATGAGATATTAATTTAGAGTTAATGTCCCATAATTAAAAGTTCACTTTGGTTACATACATGACAGGTTATCTGAAAATACATCTGCTCTGGCATTTTAAAGGAAGAACTATTTAGAGTTTTGCTTAGTTCTCACAAAGGAAATGAAAAATTTTCCTTTAGAAATCCTAAATGTGTGTATGTTATACACATGCAATCTATAGGTAGATTTGCATGATTTGGGGTCTCCATCTGAAATAGACAGCTTGACATGATTGATTAGGTTAGTCTGGTTTACTAGGGCTTTGTATCTTCTCTTTTTGTCCCTTTCAGTATTTGTGACAAATCTACCAGAGATGGGAAAGGAGACATAAAAGAAAAAGAGAGTGAAAGCTAAGATTTCCTTTTGTTCTAATGTTAAAAATGCTAGTATAAGTTTAGCGTATTTAGCTGTCCATGTGCATATGTATGAATGAGGTTACTTCCGTCTAAAGATGGGCACACTGAAACAGCCTAAAGGCAGAACACTGTGTACACGTGTGAACTGGTGATTATAAGAGAAAGAGAGAAACTGATTTCACAGACATTAATGGTTATTTGTAGGAATTTGAAAAAAAGTGACTTAATCTTCCCTCAGTTACTATTTTTGTTACTGGTGATGAGTGAACAAGAACTCTGATGGCATGACTCAGAGCAAACAAGACTAAAGAGGCCCATCTGTAAGGAAGAGATTTTTAACCTGGGGTTAAAATTGTATGCAGAATTTTCCAGGAATGTGAATATGTGCATCTTTTTGAGGAGTAGGTTTTATAACTCATCAGATCCTCAAAGGAATCCATGGCTCATAAAGATTAAGCCCCACCCACCACTCTTGGGAATATCAACTTATGGTAGTAACCAGTTATTAAGATATTGAGTATTGGGGCACCTAGAGTCACATGAAGTCAGCGACAGGGAGCCTGGCTGGTTATGTGGATTCCTTTGGATGGACAAATGGATGGCAATGAATTCTGACATAAGTGCACATCTGGGACATTGCGTTACAGGCTGCATCCCCTCCACCTTAGCAGAATTAATGAGGGCAGGTATGAGAGCTGGGTTTCTGTTCATTGAATTGAGGTGGAAGAAGACCAATACACCGACCAAACACTAGAAAGATTAACTGAAGCAGAGCCTCCAACTGACCTCAGACATCAGAGAGAAGTAGTTAGGGCAGCCCAGCAAGTAGTATTTTGAGTCTAGACCTTATCCTGCTCTCAAGAGACATGAAAGCAAACAGGAACAAACACTGCAAAAATGCAACCATCTCCTTCCTACTATCAGATCAGTCCTTCAAGTGGTGCTGGACCCAGCAAAGAAAGAACTAAGGACCTAGGGCTATCTTCACAGCAACATTAGTTTTCCTGTTTTCATTTCAGCCGATACCTATGGAATGGTTATTATTTAAAGGTACTCTTCTCAGCTCTTGGGTTAGGAAGGTGAATAAGATATTCTTATTTGAGCAACAGAATTCTGAGAAAACAGACAATATAGATGCACCTTGCTTTGTGCAAGGGATGAGTCCCCACAAAGCTGTGTTTAAAGAGAACAGTTACAGATCAAACTGTGTATCAAATGCAATAGGAAAATGCAGAAGCTTGAGGCTAATTCTCCAGTAGGAAATAAATTATTCTTTTTTGTAAAGCTAATAATGACATCCTTTTGTCTGTGCTGTAAATATAGACTGCCACAGCTGTGATTTTCTTAAATCAGGGTATACCCACACCCATAATATGTGCATATATATGCACAGAGATTCATCACTATATCCTCAACATTAATTTTCATGTAATTTAAGGACCTGCACTTTCTACTTTGTGAATCTTTCTGTCCTGTAAAGGAAACGAGTTCACTCAACTACACACTATCAAGCAGACAGGTAATCAATCAGTGATCACACATATCAGTTCCAGCTGAGCTCCTGTCTATTGCTAAGATGGTTACAATAACCTCTAACTGTTCCATGTAAGTAGAAATGGCCTCTTAGATGTCTACACAAAAGGTTCGCACAAGGAGGCTCAACCTGCGAGTGGCAGTAGCATTAGTTTTTTTTTTTTTTTTCAAATGTGTCTTTGTCAGCAGTATTTTTAAACATGGGCCTTATCCTGTACAATATTTTATTGCTAAAAGCATCTTTATTCTCTGGTTTCAGGGATAAAAGGCAATTTTTAAAATGTCATGACAAGAAGTAATTTTTCAAGGTTTTCATGACAGGACATAAAATTAGATTAAAAAATATCCAAAATAAGGCCTTGCTCATCAAGATGAGGACTTTAATCTGGGTTTCAGGACACTTGGGCAAAACTCTCCTCCCACCAATATTGCTAAATTGACTGAGGAAATATTTTCAGCTTTTACAGAAAATTCACAAACTCTTGCACATATGCCTTTATTTAAAAGCTGTCCTTAGCTAGTTCCTCTAATCTTGCCTTTTGAATGGATCTCACATGGGAAGCTTCTTATTATTTGGAATGCCAAATTCCAAAATGCTGTGGGAGTGCGCTTCCGAAGGTTTGACCCATGCCAGCTGGAGAGATGCCTTGTCCTGTACTTATCAGAGTGTTGTCCCAAGAAGGGGACTCCCCAGGAGTGTGTTTTCTTAGGTATGTGTCAACAGCTACTAGTGGCAAACGGATCACGGTGGATTTACTAGTACAAGAAGGAAATGTTTCCCCAATTTAGTGAGAAAATGGATAATCCAGAGATTATGTTCGCTGAGATTTTGGAGTAGGAAACCTCATTATCAAAGTCAACCTCTTTGAAAGCATATTTGTGTGTAGTTGGGGGAAGGGGATCCTACAGATTTGAAATATGTGGCACTCCATGTATGGTTTTCCTAAATACCATTTTACTATGTGAAATAGAAGAGAACAAAACAGAAAGCCTCATTCCTTCCTCAAAGATTGGATAGGCCAAATACTCAGCAAAGGCAGAATCCATGCTTGGTCCTCTGATTCACACAGCCACTAGCTAGTGATCTTTGAGCTCATATTTTATAAGTTTTATATGTGAATAGTGGTAATGATAATGCTACCTACAACAGAGAGTTGTTTAGGGATCAAATGAGATATACACGTAAAGAATTTAGCAAGGACCTGACACATAGCAATAATATATTTTCAAATAGGAAAAGCTCGAGGTTGGGTAAAAGCCAATAATAGCAAATGAAGATTAGCATCAAAACAGAAATTATGAAGTTTCAAGAGATATATGCACAAAATATGTGAAATGATTGAGAGAAGAAAATGCTATTTGAGCGGCAGTTTGACACCACAGTGGTTTTAGGAGATCTTACTGGGAACTGTTTGGGAGATTTGCTTAGAATCCTCCTTTTGAAATGGAGGCATAAGATGATCCAAGTCCTAGCCAAGGTAGTAGTGGTTGTGAACGTGTAAAGGAAGACAGATGGCATCACCAACACTGATGAGAAAGAGCAGAAACATTCTTTAAATCAAAGGAATTTCTCCTATAGTTTGGAAGGCAACTAAGTGTCAGAAATAGGATGAGGCAAATGCCTCAAATTATAAAGGGTCTTTCCCCCAAGAAGCCCAAAGTATATTCAATTTTACAAGTGCTGTACTTCTCAAAGTAGGGCTGGTGTTGTAAAGATAGAGTAAAAATATTCAGAAGACATTTGTTTACATGCTGCTTATTTCCAACAAAAAGCAGGAGAAATAGAGGGTAAAGGAATGAGAGGAAGTAATTCTATCACAAAGATAGGTATCATGCTAAGCATGCATGCTAGGCATGCAAAGGGTTTAGCTTTGAGCTTCCTGGCAGACAATGCAAAAGGGAAAACAATCAGTCATGGTTTTTCCACACCAGAGAGAAGGAAGCACATCAGCTCCTTGGGAACAGGAGATCTTTTCTTGTCTTTAAATTCTGAGAAGATGTAACTATAACTAGCTTGCTCCCAGTTTAGGAAAGGGACAAAAACGTAAACTTCCCACTTCTTTTGAAAAGAATAAATCTGATGGGCTTAGCCACATTAAGCAGTCTCCAATAATTCACTCCTTACTCAAATTCTCAAAGGGATTTGGGTCCAACAGTTTTTGGTGAAACAAATACACACATACATTGTTAACCCTCAAACACATACCTCGTCTAATTCTGGATAGAAATTAACAGTGTATTAACTCCTTTCTCCAGCTTTAGGGAGTTACGGCTCTCCTGATGTTTTAGTTTTTGAAGGTGAGGGGCAATTCCATTAAACAGGAAAGAAAAGAGATCAGGGAGCTTGGTCCTGCTGAGGGGACAGAGGGTGGCTAGAAGGGTTAGTGGCCCAGACTGAAAAGTTGTAGCCCCCTTAAAACCCACCAGGGCCTTTCTCTGGCGGTTTCCTTCATCCCTCCCAATCAAATCCCTTGGTAAATCCAAATTTCCTTGGAGGGGTAGAGCTAGTTCCTCCTGTCTGCAGCCACCCTCCGAGGAAAGAAAGAGTGAGAGGGAGGAGAAGCAGAGAGGGAGAGATTGGGCCAGGAGAGGAGAGAAAGACAGCTTTTGTCTTTTCACTTCAGTCCCAAGCTGGGGTGGAGGTGGAGCGGCAGGACTGCATTTTTGCAGCCCATGTGAGCAGCGCTCTGCCGTGGAAATCTAATTTGACAGAATAGGTAAATAAAATCAACCGTCATCAACTCCCATTTTATTTACGAGACGAGGTCAATGTTTTTTAAGCATCAAACGAAACTGCTTATTGGAAACGGATTTCAGAACGACTCGATAAAGGCAGTTCTGGAAGTTAGTTTGGTTTTAAATGCCCAAATTCGATGCATTCTTTGTGGGAAAAAAAAAAAAAGTCCAGCGAGCCTAAGACAATACGTTAGCGAATATATTTATTTCGCTAGCCGGCACAACCTCGCTGGTTCTGGGAACTGGGGCTCTCCCAGTGAAGGGACCCCTCCCGGTAGCCCCGCCCCGGGTTCAGGGCTGGGATCGCACCTGGGGCCAGAGGCATGGGGGGTGGGCAGGCGGCGGCGCCTCGCTCCTTTCTCCGGCTGCGTTCCTGCCTTCCTTTTGTTCGGTTGCCTCCTCTTTCCCCTAGGTTGTTGATTATTAGTATTTTCCTAGTTTTCCAAACTAATAAGTGCCACTATCAGGCAGTTGGAAGCTCTCGGAGGCTGCAGGCTTTGCCGCTCGGCCTTAATTGATATTGAACGAGCTGCTGGTAGACGGGAACAGGGCCGCTGCTGGATAATTTGCAGTTTAATCAGCGTTTGTAATGAGAGCGGCTGATTAGGGCTGTTGGAAATAAAAGAGAGTTACAAGGAACGTCTGTCAGAGTCCGGTGATAATTCAGGACTAATTGTGGTGATTAGCGCAAACTGGATGACTTTGGGCTTTGCTAATGCAAAGAGAAACGTGCAGGCTCCAGCCAGGGACCCCTCGGAGAACAGTGTACGGGCTGTGTGCAACTTTGCTGAGCCATTTTCCTGCGAGGCCCCCAGCGGCACGGGGGCCGGAGGGAGGGGGCTGGACGCCCCCTGTGCTGCCGCGGGGCCCGAGGAGGCGAGGGATGACTGCCCGGCCGCCCCCGCCCTGTCCCCCGCGGGCCCCTGTCCTGTCCCAGGGCGCTTTCCGGGGGGCCTAGCTACGGCCCGATGGACGCCGCTCCCTGCCCCCACCTCATTCTCTCCACTCCATTCTTTCCACTTGACGCCTCCCCTCAGCCGTCCCGGTTCCCGGCTGCAGCCCTCATGCCGCCCAGGAGGCACAGCCTGCTCTCCCCCGACCCCCGGCTCCTGCCTCCACCCACCCGCGCGCCTCCTCCCCTGTGGGAGCTGGCGGGGCTGTCCCGACTCCCCTCCCCTACCCCACCGCCTCTTGCTTCCTCTCCTCCCGGTCCTCTAGGCCCTCACCTGTTTCCCCGAGAAAAAGGCTCTGCCCCCTCCCCCAACCCCCAACCCCGTTGCCCCGGGTGGTTGTCCCGAGGCCTGCGCCACCCAGAGCAGCAGAACCTTCGAGTGCGCTGGGGAGAAGAGAACCACCGCTTATAAACGGCCCGAGTTCTCATTATTGAGGAGTTTCATAACTCTTTAATTCATTTTTAATGACGGCAATAAACATGGTAGTCATTTTGGAACAATAGCTAAAAATCATAGGGCCATTACTGTCCATTAAAACAGTGTTTACAGTTCAATGGAGGTTCACGTGCCCCGTAGTCATTCATATTAGCCAAAGGAGAGATTTATAGGTCGGAAGAATGGTTCTCTTTTTATTCTTTATATAACATAAAGCGTATTGAGCAAATTGTAAAAAGAAAAAAAAGTTCACTTGGCTTTTAATCGTGTGAGTGGGGACTAAATAAGGAGCTGTTGTCTGGCGCCTGATTTCTATTTGATCAATAAATCATCAAGTGCCTTAAGTGCTTTATTCACTATCAAATTAAATGAAAAATACTTTAAACTGCGTCCCTGGTGTCGGTAGATAAAGCTAATAATATTTTCTGTTATGTTTCCATTTAGAAATTTAACACTTAGAAAAATCTACTAGGTCTTGCTCTCTGTCTTACTCTCTATTATAGATACCACATATTTATCCCATATACCTACAGACACAGGAAACTCACTATCAAGGGAGAGCTTTCTTGTTTAGGGGACGAAAATCTAAGATCTCCCAATACAGCACACCAGAATTTCAGGAAACAGCCCCAATTATATGGCTGCACCCTAACATCAAGGTGGAGGTACAGGACTTTCGGCCTCAAAGACACCAGGGGGCTGGCTCCTGCCCACTGGGTTACATGCTTGAAATAACGTTTTACCTGAGTGTTTGCCCTTTTCTCTTTGATTCCAACGCTTAATACAATAATAAATCTAAACAATAGGCCCACAGGGACAAATCTCTGTTATTTCCCAGATTTTCCTGTCCTAGATTAGATACTATCTAATATGATGTATTTTACACATAGTCCTTCTCTGCCTTTGGAGGATTTGGCTGATCAGAAACACTCCCTTTCTTTACTACACACTTAGAACCACAACTACAAGGGCTGTGTTTTATAGGATAATAGAATTAAAATAGCGTGTTTTGATACCATGTGATTTCACATGTGTCACAAAAGAAAGCATTTTCTTTAGTGCGTATATTTTGGAAGGAATTTTTTTTTCCTTTAATGCCTGGGGTAACCTGACTCTGGCTTGTGAAAAAAATGCAATCGAATGATATTTGTGAAATTTAATTGCTAACTTAGCAGCTCGGTCACACCTCCCAACCCATTAGATGATGAAGTCTCACCTGGTTAACGGATACAGCACTGTGGCCTCAATGGCGAATGCCTGATTATATAGCCAAGCTGCTAATTTACCAAACCCCCCGACCAGGGAGGCCTGGACGGACACCACTCACTGTATTCATGCGGTAGCTAAGAGAAGGAACCGTATTCCCTGAGCCGCTTTCCAGCTACCCGCAGAATGAGAAATGTAAAATTAGTGGAGGTGTGTGCATGAAGGGAGCCGACCAATTAGCAAGGCGCGGGCGCCCGCTGGCCCGGAGGGGGTCGGGGAGGGCGAGTGGGGAGACTAGGGCGCGAGGGCAAAGGGCTCCTTTTCTCGCAGCCTGCGGTTTGCAGGCGGCGGCGGCGGCGGCGAGGTCACCGCTTGTGCAGCAGCCTCCGCTGCAACCGAGCACAGTGATGAACAATGCGCTTCCTACTAGCCCTTTGCAATCTGCGCCTATCGGAGTCTCCATACCTACCTAGACTCCATACCCAAGACGCGTTCTGGATCGCACACACACTTTGTCCTTCTGTTTCTCTCCAGTTTGGTCCGACAAAATCATGTTACACATCCGAACGCAGCAAACTCAGCAATTGGTAGCATGTCTACAAAGAGGCCTCAGGTACTACGACATCGATTTTACAGGGAGGGGTTTGAAGCCTCTAAGACCCTAGTCTCTCTGCCTAGGACCATATATGCATTCTCTCCATTCCCCCAACTCCCCAGGTCCTAGCTCCTAGTCAGCCACCAGCCACTGTTCTCGATGGCTGCAGGGCTTGCCTGCTGAGTGCGGTGCAAAGGGAGCGGTTTGTGTTTCCTTACACCTCTGGTGGGGATGAGCATAAACTGGATATTTACAACAGGAGTGTGCGCACGCACCTGTGCCTGATAGGGCAGGTGTCTTTGTACAGATTCCGTTAGATGCAAGTGGAATTACACGCATTTGTGTAGGTTCCAAAGCCATCTTGCAGCCAGCCGGGTTGTTCTGAGACTGCATGAGGGGGACAAGGAGAAAGCCCCTCATCAGGGACTTCCTGGCTACCTTTACTTCCTCTCCTTCCAGTTCCAGGTGGCAAACCCAACACTTTGCCTTCCCATCCTCCCTTAAAACCAACCAAACAGTTCACAAACCCTTATTTATTTGTTTGTCTGTGGTTATTGCCCATGTTATTAATTGCACCCGGGCCTTCCTTGCTCTTTGAGAGAGCAGCGGTATAAATTGGCTCTAATAAATATTAGCCGCTAGATTAGGCGAGGTGAAGCTGGCACCGCGCTCTATTTTCGACCTGTAGCCTCTGCGAAGCCGCCAGTTCTGCGCCAGATTAGCCCCATCCATCCAGTGTCAATGGTTGTCTTGTTGAGAAAATCAGTGAGTAAACAGGGCTGACAGAGAGGGGGCCCAGCTGATTACTCATACAAATAGACTGCAAACTCCTCCAGGAGAAGCTGTTTCCAGAGATGGGTTTCTCGCATTGACAAGGCTGCTTCTCCCAGGATCCTGTGTCCTGCTGTTCCCACTTTGTCCTCCATCAATCACACAATTGTGTCCGGGATGTTTTATAGAGTCACTTAATATCCCTGCCTTCATCTCTATTCACTTAGAGAATCATCTGCCATCAGGGCTAAAGGCTTTCTGCAGGATGGGACTGGCGACACACCCGGGCAACAATAGCTCTGGTGGAAGCAGGACCCCGAGCCCTTTCTGATGCTAATAGAACAGCCCCAGGATGTTCCAGTGCAAGGCGGCCTTTATTGAAATTGGCCATTAGCCCTTTGTCCACTGCATTAAATTATCCCCTGGGCTAATCCATGATAGGGGTGTGGAGGCCACAGTAAGTTTTCTTTAAAAATTATTTCTTTTCCCCTAAAGTGGTTTTTGGGTTTGAGAGTTGGTTGTGATGAAAGTCATGCATAAATGCTTTCTCTCTTCCGTATCAGAAAGGGGGGAAATATTTTCAGGCTCAAGTGTGTAGAGTAAATTTGGCCCTCATTCACTTCCTTCTCTGATTTGCAGTACTCTGCCCTGGCCAGACACCCCCGCACACCCCACTGCCTCCAGCCAACCTGTCCACTATGGATAAGGGAGGATTAAGTGATATTTAATTTTAGTCCAAAGGCATAGCATCTATTAAGCAAAGAATTTCCACAACTAAGAGGCCAGCTGGATACAAAATCACATTTTACGGGGGAATTTTAAAGACAGAAGAAAGAATTACAAGGTATCAGTCTTTAAGTAGCTCATCTACAAATTAGATTGCTACACAATTAATCAGAAAGTTAATTAATGAGCAAGTTACTAATTAGAACATTTAGAACCAGTGTGTTTATAGTGCCTTAATTTTAAAAAAGTCCCTGTAGTTAATTGGCCCACACACTGATCTCATAACTGGTAGTGGAGGTTAAAATACTACAGATGTATTATTTATTATGTATAAGTTCTAATTACGTTACCACTGCAATCCATATTCCATAACTGTCAGAATTTTACAGTTAGTTGGAAAGGTTGGCATCAGAAAATATAATCAGATTAGCATAAGAAAACTACAAAGTATGTCTACAGATTTTGAGCGTAGCTACATTTACTTTTTTTCTGGTCAGGGACTTCAGGAAGGGTAGTTATGTTTTCTGACTGGTCTCTGGGAGTGCAAGTTTTCAGAGCATTCTTCTTAAAAGCCTTCATAAAGTTTATGATTTGCTTTGGAGAGTTAGCTTAGGGCTGAAAATTGAGGGCCAAAATTAGGTTTTGGAGTTTGAACTCCTGAGGCTTTTCCCTCACTAAAGTAGAGCAATATATCCAAAAAGTGAAGTTTTTTTTTCAATGATATGTTTAATATTATGGTTTACATTAAAACATGGATCTCCACTGAGAATTTTTAGAACATTTGCAAAGGACAAATGCCAAATTAATTTCATTAAAAAACAAGGACACAGTCAGGTGACCTGAACATTCCCTCTGTTTATTGTATTTTCCAGCTGGCTGGTCCCTAAGGCATTCACCCTTCTGAGAGACAATGGGTCTCCAAGCCCGCCTTTCCTTCACAATCTCTGTGGCCCCAACAGCCCAGGACCCAGGTTATACTGAGGGCTTTGGTTGACTTTGGAAGGCAAGTCAAGTTTTAAAGCTGCTAGAGTCTCAAGAATCCCCATCTTCCTCCCATTTCCATTGTGTCAAAGCAAAGTACCAAACCAAACACCCTTATACTGAGGAGATTGTGTCCTAGAGGGCCTGCCCTTGCAGAAGGCCATCCTTCACTCCCCAGTAGTGATCTTTGCTGGGGAGGGTGCAGGGGTAAGGAGCTGGGCAGGATGGAAGAGGAGGAGGCCTGCCCCAGAAAATCTGTTCTTTCCAGGCCCTGGGCCTTCCACATCCATCTTGAACCATCCTAGCTATCTCTCTGGAGTGGGTACTACCCAGTTAACATGTTTCTGGATGTTCTAGGTGCTTCTAAGGAGAAGGGAGAACTCTGAGGCCAGACAGGGATGCAGATAAAGGCTTTCCAGAAGGAAATCTCATCCAGTAAGCAATCAGCTTTGGTCTTTAGCCACAAGGGAAGGTGGAAACACACACACACACACACACACACACACACACACACACACACACAGAGGTTACCCCAGCGAGGAGAACACACATAGGTAATTTTAATGAAAGAGGTTCCTGTACCACATTATTAGCAATAAATCTACACCATTCTTTGTTGGTTAAAATCATTATGATCATCATCGCTATCATTACTGAACTCATTATTCTTGTGTTACTATCAGAGTAGATTTATGATAATACCCACCATTACGCCTGAGTTAAAGAAGGTGTAAAGGTTTGATTAATAGCTGCTTTCATGTTTTAATACTCGACATTTTCTCACATTCTTTCTAAATAAGGACCATGATAATTACAGGCAGTAATTACTGCTTTTGTTAGGAGTATGTAATTAGCCACATATGCATTGTTCTTTTTAAAAAAAAAAAAAAAAAGAAAGGATGGGTTTGGGGGCCAAAGATCAGAATCTGTGAATTTTGAATGAATCCGGGTGAAGTTGTAAATGTAATATTCAGAAAGGTTTACAAGGAGAGGTGGTTATGCCTGGAGATAGGCCGGTTCCTGGGATTCCCTCTTCAAGGGGCAACTCCAGCCCAGCAGTAAGGCCTCCGCCTCGCGGGAGCAGCCTGGGAAGATGCGGCGCATATCTGCGTGCTCCGAGGTATAAAAATGCCCAGGCCCTATCTCCTCCCATGCAGCAGACGCCAGGCCGGTGGCCGGCCTCGCATCAGTCATCCTCCAGCGCTGAATTAGCCCGGGAGCTTCCCCGGCCTCGGGGCTCCCAGACTATCTGTCCCTTAAAGGTTACACGCTGCCTTGCCTCGCTTTGTCTTCCTCGTGCCCTTTCCTGGCAAAAATGGAGACATCACATCCTTGCCCAGCCCCGGCTCAGTATTTATGAAGGTTTTCTGACAAATAGGCAGGCTGGCCACGCATGGGTGACTGCCTTCATTCCGCACTTGGCTTGTTTACATAGGACCAGCACCATTTCCACGGATTAAACAAATCACAGGGAGAAGGAGACATTTATAATCCGCCAACGAGGCCACAAGGCAGTTGGAAAAAAATGTGCTAGTGTATGTGTGTGCGGGACTGTGCAAAGGGAAAACGAATGCCCTGTCCGCAAGCTGACCTTCGGGAGAGGGTAATTCCGGCGATGCGTGTGTCTGTGCCCACGCGCGGGGCACGCGCGCAGAAGGGCTGCGTGGATTCGTGTGTCAGGGAGACTCAGTTAAAGTGACATTGAATTACCCCTGTTTTACCCCTACAGAGGACACACGCAAAGGCCAGTGAGGGACAGTGTGGGTTCCTCTTCCCGGTGTGTCTGTCTGTCTGCCCGCCGGTGAGACACTGTACACACACCACCGTCGCGGGACCCCAACCATCAGTTAACCCTTTGCAGGCTGGCTCGCAAGAGGCCCTTCGAGGGAGCGCGCTTCTGCTCTCCCCCAGCAGGGCTAGGCTTTACAGCCACCCGGGCTGTGCGCGTCTGGCTCAAGCCTGCGCGGCGTGCGGGCGGCCCCGTGTGTGCGCGTGCGAGTATGTAGGAGTGTGTCAGTGTGCTGTGTGTGTAAGAGAGAATGTGTGAGCCTATACGTGGCGTGTGCCCGTACGACCAAGTGCATGCAGCGTGTGCGTGTATGGTGTAGATGGGCGCGTGTGTGCTGGGTATAGTATGTGTCCCGGTGCGATGTGCGTGTGCCATGTGTGTAGGATGCGCAAGTGGCAGGAGTGTGTGTCCCCACGTGTTTACATTCCCTGAAATCGGATGATTTCTAGAACTCCCCTCACTTCACCCGGAAGTATTCACTGACCCCTCCACCCAATTAAATAAAACAAAGCAGCCGGGCCGAACCGGCCTCCGACGGCTCCGCGCTTGCGGAGCTGAACGCGGGTCGGCTTTCGCCTGGCTGCCCGCAGCAAGGAGGCTCCAGCTCCCGGCTCCCTGTCGGTCACCCGCTGCCTCCTCGCGCTGCCGCCGCCGCCGCCGCGCGGCGGGCACAGCCGGGGCTTGCGTGACACCAGGCACCGGTCTCGGGCCGCGGGAGGAGGAAATTCCCTACAAAATAGCAATGGTTCCGAGAAAAGGATCACAACAAAATATTGAATAAATTCCCTTTTAATTTATTTGATCATTCCACATTACGGGGCTATGAATTGCTCAAATTTGATAACAAGTACTCAATTCAACTCATTATGTAAGTTAAATTAGACTTCGATAAAATTTCAGTGGCGCGCAGTGGTTCCTCGAATGAAATGTAATTTGTGCAAGAATTTGTTGTATCTGTCACAAATATTTCCAATTAGCGACCGTAATTATTTGATAGTTTCTGCAATTATGGCTTAAACGGGTGAATTTGGGACTGTGGAGGACCCTAATTGGCCTAAATTTGATATTTTGCATATTTGCATAATGAGGAAATTGGTAGAAAATTGTGTTCATTCATTTGTGAAAAATCCTATGAATTTTATGAATTTGAAAGCTCTGTTTGTGCAGACTGTGACTTTGCCTGCTGATCCCTGAGGAGCTGACGCTGAACGCCTGAATGGGCAGCGCGCCAACTCCGCTGCTCCAGGAGGGGGTGGGGAGGGAGAAGAGGAGGAGGAGGAGGAAGAGGAGAGACGAGTTGGGGGCAGGCTACGGTGGCGGTGGGCGGAGGCGCGACCACAGCGCATGCTCCGCAGCAGGCCCGGACCGCGGGTGGAAGCCCCCGGCTCACCCCGGGGTGTGGGATGGCTGGAATGGGTGCGATGGGTGGGATGGGGGTCGGTGGGGGAAGTTGCGTATGGTGTTATAGCAGCCAGGTTACAAGCGGCTGCTCTATAGTACAGCTGCATGGGCACACACACACACACACACACACACACACACACTTGCTCTGAATGAGAAATGTACCCTATCCACCAGGTGGAAGGGGTAATTGTGGAGGGGTGAGGTCTTGAGATGATGGTAACTGTGCACTTGTTTAAGTTAAATTGCCAAAGCTTTTCCTCTCAGTAAAAATGTTTGATCTATGGCGCTGTCAATTTAAAGTGTTTAAAGAGAAGCAAAAGCATAGATTTTAAGCTGCTTTGCCCAGCACCCATTCATCATGCATCAGGGATTTTAAAGTTTCATGGTTGCTGTGGTTTAACATCTCAACTCTCTGACACAAGAATCTGGAAGGAGGAAATAGCTCTGCAGTCAGAGGCTTATGACTAAAGGAAAAAGATCAAATCAAAAACAAAATGCACAAAAATACTCATTACTGTTTATGCAAATAGAGGGTGTTTTATGTTGAGGGGACAGGGTATGTTAGTAATTATAAATAGAATTGAAACCAGAAATTAAAACAATGCCACCAATTCCTTTGCAAGAGGGAGGTATGAGACAGTTTTAAAAGAGAAACAAAACCAAACCCCTGTACACTCATCTCCTTTGTAATAAATAATGGTTTTCCCCAAGCATTTTGTTGCAAGTATCCTGTATTTTCATCAAAACCCTTAAAATGTCATTCTCTATGTTTCTTGAATGTAATGTTTTAGATACTCCCTTAATTTCTATACATCTTAGATGCATAAAACCGACCAAAACAGACTCATAGTGAAGAACATGATATCTGGCTTTGCAGTTAAGTGCTCTGTAAAACTGCTCTACTTGCGAACATTACTTTGGCTC
Source organism: Camelus dromedarius (assembly GCF_036321535.1). Taxonomy (NCBI): domain Eukaryota; kingdom Metazoa; phylum Chordata; class Mammalia; order Artiodactyla; family Camelidae; genus Camelus; species Camelus dromedarius. The sequence goes on from NC_087438.1 coordinate 51,602,958, forward strand.
GGAAGGACTTTCTTATCTACATAGAAGTGGGTAATGTGAGTGTCTAACAGGCTATAAATGCTTAAGTGCTTTGTTTCACAGTGCATTTTCAGTAAAGGTCAAAATAAATTCATCTTCCTTTAATGCAGTATTTATGTTTGTGCAGGGTTTGGAATAAAATTGCCATTAAAAATCCATATTAAAAAAACGAATAAGAAAATGGAAGCCGTGTCTTTGGTTTGGATTTTCATGAAAGACCAAAGAAAAGAAAGGTATCATTTGGGGATAGAAACAAACCAGTTAGCTACTTAAGACTGAATTTAAACAATTCAAAGATATTATTCTACTAATATTTAAGAGAAATTAAATGTGCATTTTTCAATTTTAAATATTCTTGGAAATAGATGACATTGGTGTCCACTGATCAGAAAATAGGGGAATGAGATCCCTTCCCATCTCTCAGGGTTTTGATAAAAGATCAACAAGACTATTGATTAAATTGATTACATTGGTTATTAAGTCTCCTACTATTGTATTATTATTGATGGCATCACCATTATCACTACCACCACCACCACCATCATCAGTAGCAGTAATAGTATTGCTGTGACACTGTTATTAAGCTAAGATGTAAAGAAGGATCCTGCGAGCGGGGTTGAAAATGAGCCCAGACAGCTTTTGATTACAGTGTAGAAAGGAGCAGGTCATTCACGTCTCCTGGTAGCTTGCACACATGATCAGCGATCACCATGAGTGGAGTCATCTTCAAATACAAAGGATAATGGTTCATTCTCTTCCTCATTTAACAACACATCATGTTAAATTTAGGGATTATAGATACAATTTATTTAACCTGTTCAAGAGGTCATGAAGCACCACTTCAGTGCTGAAATTTAAGGCCACCTCTGATCACTGAGGTGAATAAGGAACACAAAACAATATCAAACTGAAGATGCATAATCTACTTCAAGCTTAGGTCCAAGCCACAGTATTAATTTTTGTACTTTGTGGGTTTATTTTAAAAGAGAAAATTGATCAAAGATCTCTGTAGAAGTATTAAGATTTCAGTGTTACATATTACTTACTAAATCTTTCCCTCTGTGTGGGTATGTCTACAGAAGTGTTTTGTCGTACTTATTATGAAGATGATAGTATCCCCACTTCAAAAGCTTCCTCAGAACAGTTATGGTAAAGAATCTTAGTCATTCTGTTGTTCACATGACCTGAACCTACACAGTATAAATGTTTATGAAAATTGGGATTGAAAAAAAAGATGACTGCTCAGTTTCCTTCAGATCAGTTTCCTTCCCATCCCCCAACTCTACCCAGGAAATAACTCGTTGCCATCAGTCTACATAATTCAGGACTAAGTAAAATCATTTTCCAAGCATTGGGTCTAATTAAATCTGTAGAGAAGAGGATTCTGATGGCTTGTGAGACTGCAGGAAATGACCATCTTCCCATGTCCAGGCCCCACCTCATGATCAAGTGTAGCCCTTGGTTCCCCTGAGGAAGTCAAGTTCTCTGCAGTCTGTAGGCTCGCTCTCAGGCAGAGGAGGAGAGACTGAAGGGAGCAAAGTGACAGCAGTCCCACCATGGGAACCTGGCTCTTGGTCCCTTTCCCTGAACACACCGGGTCAAATCATTCATTTACCAGCTCCCCTAAACCTCTCTCTAATTTACAGTCAAATGTATGCTCAGAACAAGTATTCATACTATAAAAGCTGCTGGGAATGGTGAGATAACAAAAACTCCTAACCTAATATATCCATAGAATGTTTTCTAGAATTTTTATTTTAATACATTATTCTTATATGTTTTCCTTCATTGCATCTGTTTCTTCCTCTACTTTCCTACCACCAACCATTCCATCCAGAACATCAGCATTTCTCATGTGGACCATTGCAGTAGCCTCCTAACTATCCTCTTTGGCTTTAGTCTCTTCTCCAACCACTTCAATTGTAGCTGACAAGTTAATCTTCCTAACGCCCTACTTTTGTTAAATCCCTCCCCTACACTAAATATGCCAACAGCTCACCTTAGAAGATAAAGTTCAAACTCTGTAAACCGGTTTTCAAGTCTTTCCACAATCTGGTTCTAGCCTCCATGTCCAAACTTACCTCCCCCTCCTCACCCACTGAACCTGTCCGGCGAGATCTGTTTCAGAACACCCACTGTATATTCCAACCTCACTTTCCTTTACCAGGAAAACTCTCCTACTTTACTTTCCTATTTTCTAGATCATAGAGGAGTAGGGATTAGTAGGGATCTAATCCCTACTTCTCTCTAAATTCATTTCTTCATTCATTAAACATTTATTGAAGGTGCCAAGCACTGTGAAAATTGCTGAGGAGACAAAGATGAATAGACCATACCCTAATGGAAAAGACCACCATGTAGTAGGCAAATAACTATGCTGTGTAATAAATGCTATGACTGAGATACAGACAAAATGCAAAAAAAAAAAAAAAAAAAGTCCCAGTGCAGCTTTTGCTACCCATTCTAAATTGTCCCTCTTTTAAACCCACCGCGTCCACTGGAAGCTCACCCTATACTGCTTAGTACTGTTGGTTAAGATCCTGGAGAATCAAGGACTGTCTTTCCTTCTGTGTTCCTTAGAACCTCCAATACCATACCTTGGAACAGAGATACCAATTAATTGATAGACAGGCATGGTCGTGAATGTATAATTGCTAATTTCAGTCACCTGAGTCAAACATGGTCCTTCTGTAGAGTGGATAGACCACCATGAAAAATAGCTGTGCCCTGTCTCAGTCATACCACATAGACAGATGATCTGATCTTCCTAACCTCTGACTCTGTAAGAACCCTTAGAAGCATAGGGCCACAAGTGGATGCCTAGAATTGCGGACATATCTTTACTCATGATGGCTTATTCTGGATGTTGTAGATTATGTAACAAGGAGCTAAAGAATAATGAATAAATAAAGGGACTTTAATTAATTAAAAAAAACCCTCTGAATTGCTACTATCACCCTGGTCACTCTCATTGCCCCCACATCTCTACCACCATGCCACAATTGTCAGTAACAGAACTTCTTTAACATGGGCCAAATCTGGTGGCATGTACCATACACCTGTCACTATTGACATTAAGTGACACTGACTTCATAAATGTTATGAGGCCACCTTATAATTCAATGCAAAATAGCATTACATTCATGTAAATACAACTGCACAGATTAGTAAGGTGCAACTCAGCTATGAAAAGGCACAGAACTGAAAAGGCCAGTAGACCAGATTTAAAATATTCAAACTGTTGACATGAGCCTTTTCATAAAATTGGGAAATATAATAAGTATTAGAATATCACTTGTTCAAGAATGGAGTAGTCCCAACACAGGTAGATCTGGTAGATCTCTATACTAGTGATGCTAAACATGAGGAGCCAAAGGACATTTTTGTGTTTGTAGACACATCAGTAAGACTGCTTGTTAAGAATAGGGAATGAGCCAGGTTGATCATTGTCCATGTTCCTGCCTAGCCAAGATGGGTCTCAGACTAAAGGCATGAATAATCAAATCTAAATTTTCTAGGGAGACTTCCAATTGCACATGGTGTATCAAATATATGCAATGCTCTTCACTGAAGACCCTTTCAAATGATGGAAAAGGAATAAAGAAGGCACCAACCAAAAAAGCCAAGAGCCAGACAGGAGGTGACGGCAGAGGAGAAAAGCATACAAAATCTTGGAAGCTAGAATGTAGAAGCTACATGCAGAAGATGATTTCTCTCTCATAAAATTGTCTCCAAACATTGACACTGGAGAGCTCCTAAAAACAATAGCTGGGCACTCATCTGATTGTCGTGCAGGCAAGCCCACCAGTCAAAAAGCACCCCCTTGCACACAGCACTTACCATTGGAATTTTAGTGCTTTGCTTATTTATTTATTTATTTTAGTGCCTCACTTTTAAATATAATTAGACAACCAAAGCCTATTAGACATTTGAGAAATCTGCTAATGGAACAAGCAGAGATTGAGACAAACACACTGAATAAAAAGGAATTTGGAGAAAACACACCAGAGCATAAGCAACTTAAGGCAAACAAACAAACTATAATTACTGGAAGATATGAAATGATGTTGAAGTCACAAAACCAGAACTGGGTCTACAGTAAAGAGAAAATGTTCAGAGAATGAGAAAAATGCTGGGAATTAAAAAATATAAAAGCAGAAGTAAAAGATAAAATAGAATGGCTGTAAGATAAAATTGAGGGAATCTCAAAGCCAATAGATTTTTAAAAGAGATGGAAGACAAGAAAGAAAAGATAATTGGAACAACCAACGAACAGGAATTCTAGAAGCAGAAAACAGAAAATGAAAAGAAGAGAATGATTAAATAAATGATACAGAAAGTTTCCTAGAGCAGAAGGGCATAGGTTTCCTGACTGAAACTGGAGAACAGTGAATTTAAAAAGACTTTTCAGCAAAGCATATCATCAGTTAAAAGAGTTGGAAGGAGTTGCCTTTGGGGAGCAGGATCGAGGAGGTGACATATGGGGCTGGGGACTGCTAGTTGTCGTTGTAAGTCTTGTAGTACAATTTAACATTTTATATACTTACATGTACTGTATTGATGGAAATAAAATTCATATTTAAAATACATACAATTAAGATAGTTAGTGAGAAGCAAACATAGTCACAGCATTGGGAAAGGGAAGTAAATACTAACTAGGACTTGTTTAAGAATATTTCCTGGCATATGGAACCATCAGCAAAGTCTAGATGCCATCTCTAAGATTTTTACTAATGTTTTTCTCACCTGTAACACCTGCACTTTGACTTGAATGGGAGTGTAAGGTCTGAATGTCCCACTCCCAAAACATGATCAGTAGATACTAATTTGGAATGTGATTCTTTTGATTTTCTTTTTATTGTGATTCTTCTTAAGATCTGAGTTTGAGTCTGTTCTGCCACTGATGACTGGATGACCTCAGTCAGGCATGGCCTTAATCTTTCTGGACCACAGTGTCCTTATATATAAAACTAAGGGTTGGCCAAGATCAGAAGTCATAAATTAGCAGCCAAGAAACTAAATCTGGTCCACAGATGTATTAGGCCCACACAATGTTTTAAAACATTTAAAAATTGAAATACATGTCTTTTCTTTAAAAACCAGAAGATCCTGGCAAAAGTGAACCCACTCTCCTTCCTGGCAACAGCTCATTGGGACTGATGGGGCAGGTACTGTCCAGGTAACCAGAGGCCCCTCCTTATCTATCACCTGCTGAGTCCCACTAGGTATCTGAATTTGAGAACTGTGGGCCAAATCATTATTTAGGTTGCTTCCAAGTCTATCATTTCATTCATTCATTCAATCATCTATTCATTTAATGACCTTTCATTGAACACTTTTCATATGCTACTACATTAGCCACTGAGGACACAAAGATGAGTAAGACTGAGGCCTTGCTCTCAATGAATTTCTAGTCTATGGGGAGTGCTTTAAGATATTTACAATAAAATTATTTACTGAATATTTGCTAACAGAGGTCAGTACCCCGTGCAGTAGGGTCTTGAGGATGGATCATTTCAAGGGAGAGATACCAGGTCTGCACAGAAGCTGCTGATATTTGAGCTGGTTCTTAGAATACATCAGGTGAACAAAATGGACAGCCCAGGTCTTGTGCTTAAAGCAGTATATGGACTAGCCAACGACTCCCAGTGGTATATAATATTCTACTGGAAAACTTCTGGAATGCTATGAAACCCAGAGGAAAAGAGCTAGGGATAAAATATAATGTAGTGGTGTGTCAATGTCCTCCAATCAAGACCACCAGGAACAAACGGGTTTGTTGACATATTGCACTGAAAGAGAACACACACCATCGTGAACCATGAGGCATCTCAGTAGGAGGGCTTAGAAAGGACTTGTTATAGGATCTGGGGAAGGGTTCAAGAAATGGGGTGTGGATATGCATTGGATGCTATCAGGAAGTGGAGTAAAGCATTGGGTATCTTAAATCATCTTCTCCAGAAGATGAGAAGAGTGAAGCAAGGCTATAGCTGTAACTGAAGCAGCAGTCACTCCTATTAGTCACATAGGGAAATGTTTCATCATTTTTGTGGTTTGGACAATGTCCTTGTTTTTGTTTTTGTTCAGATACGATTATGAGGAGGCCTTGTTTTGTTTAGATCCATCGTGGTCGCTAGAGTGGCCTTGTCTGGTGCTGCTACTCTATGAAACTGTTTATGATCAACAGGAGAATACCAAGACCTAGCTGTGAGAGCCAGGCCAGCTCCCACATAGGGGCAACTTTTCCTTTTCTTCACTGTAAATGTCTCTGAGACTTTCACAGGCTGGAAAACCTTCTCTCAATTTCTCTTTAATTCTCCTTTTGAATTTACATTCAGTTCAGGCAGACTTTTTTGTCCAATTCTGATGTACGGTGTTTAGCAGCTCTGCATCGTTCCTCTTCTTGGACAATATCCTCGGTCAGTCCTGACCCTGTCCTGGACCAGGTTTCCGTGACCTGGGATCACACAACCAGATCCACCCAGACTGCTTCTGCTCATTTTTCATGGGTGGAGACAAACAACTCCTTTCTGTATCAACATAGAGCTGCCCTCTTGTTACTAGCCCCTTAACAGCATTTCTCATCCAAAAATGTTCACATCTAATATCAATTCGTGAACTCAAGGCTTTCAGAGATGGAAGTGATTAACCAGCCTCCTGTCACCAGTTTCCCTTGAGTCCAGTCCATCTTCTCTGTCAAGAGAATCATTGTCTGAAATGTCTATTTTAAGTAATCTCTGCCAGTTCCCTCCTGGCCTCCTCCTGGACAGAGAGCAAGCTTCTTATCCTAACACCCAAGGGCAGCCTACCTCTGCCGTCTTACTCCCACCAGCCTGTTCACCGTCCCCACACACCAGCAACTTCCGCAGCTGGACCTCATGGCACCCCTTTTTCCTCTGCTTTGCTTGGCTCAGAATTCATTTTTGCTGAGCAGCAGAGTTAGTAATTCCCCTTCTCTCTTTTATTGCACTTATTTTTCACATAACTAAGACTGCACAAGTCTTGTTGGGCTGTGATTCTGATCTGTCTCGTTTGTGGAAGGTACTGTCTTGGTAGCCCCAGTGCCTGCCACATGGTACTTGCTCCAGGAATGTATAAAAGAAAGCCTGTACACACACACACACACAAAGAGAGAGAGAGAGCGGGTCCCTCTCCTTATTCTACTGTGGCAGCCCTCAGCCCATGTTAAAACACTTTCAGTGAATGGGAATATCACTTGCTTTCAAGGTGGCCCACTTTAACTTTCAACAGTTTCGTTAGAAAGGTCTTCCTTGTATCAGTCCCAGATTTGTCTCTCTCCCAAATCTAATTCCCTTTCAAGCATGTGAAGTTAAGCACTGTGGCCTTCCTGTCTTTTTTCCAGGAAGACATTAGGTTTTCACTATCCTAGTGAGCACATTTCAGTTTGTCTACATCCTTCTTAAAACATGAAGCCCAGAACTGGATAGAATTTTCCAGATGTGGTCTGAGTAGTTCAGAGTAAAGGAGAAACATCAGCTCCCTCATTCTAGTCTAAGATCCCATTAGATTATTTGTCCCCTTTGCCAATGAGTTTACAGTCAATTCAAACCCTTTGTCTTTCAGGATTTTTATCTATTTGCTAAGCGCTAAGTGCCTTTCTCATGTTAACTTGTGCCATTGATTTTTTTGGACCCCTAGGTAGAAACTTGAATTCATCCCAGTTACGTTTCATCTTGTTATGTGTAGCCCATTATCCTATTCTTGGCAAGGACTTGTTGCTTCCCAGTTCTCATCCTGATTGGCATCACCTGCAATTTTGTTGCTCACGCTCTCTCTACCCCATCTTCCAAGTTGATATAAATGCTAAACAGGATTGGGTTATGGTCAGAGCCCTGTAGCTAACTAGTGCTCACTCTCCTTCCTTATTCTCTTTCTCTCTTACACTCTTTCCTCCCTGTCTTGTTCCAAAAAGATGCAAAATACCTCCCTACGGCTTTATACTACAAACTCCTTCCCAGATGGTATGAATCTAAATCAGAACCCTTTCAGGGTAGTCATTTAACTGGTTATGAATCCACTTACTGGTCCTGGCATCACACCCAATGTTTTTCTTCATGTCCACAGGATACAATAAGAGGCAACCCTCACCCCCCCCCCCCCCGCAAACTCCAGACTTATTAGGCCTATCATAGTTCTGTTCAGAGAGAAATTGTGTTTTGTTTGTTTCAACTTGTCCTGAAGACTGAGAGAACAGTTTCTCTCAGAGCTCGCAGGTCATCCTCCAGTGCTCTGTCATAGATTCTCCTTTGGAAAAGACAAGGTCTTCTCTCTTTTGACAACCCCAATTTACACATTTCCTGTCTTCAACACATGGAAAAGAAAATACTGCTATCTGTTGAATAACTATATGTAGTAGCTCTACAGTGGCATTTTCTTAAAGTTTGGCATTTTCTTAAAGTTTTTGTTTTGATTCTAAAAAGGAAGTTGAATTTCACCTAGAAACGCCATAAATTTAAGGCACCTTATGGGGAGCAGCACCACGAGAGCAGACTTAAGACACTGAATGTAGTTCAGTGACGATCTCAGGCTCTCTAAACCTGACTCGAGTTGCTTTGGGGTTTCTCTATTTCCCTTCCTTCTTACCTGCTTTGAGGATGTTACTGAACACCTTGGTGACAGGGATAGTCTAGGGAGCAGAGCCATTTTCTTTTTGAGGGGGGGAGGTAAATTGTAATTTTTGAAATTGGAAAACAAATATGTAACTTGGAATGGATTTGAGGCAAACTGTGCCATGTGCAGATTTTCTTTAAGGGGCCAAAATAAAGTTTTAAAAGCAAGTAACAATAAAAGAAGATGTTTCTGGTACAGGACCAGCAGTACAAAAAAACACTGTACAAGTACCTGGATAAAACACCTGTTTTGCAATAGTGCAACTTTTAAATACATATCATTGACTGTCCATAGTCCACAGAGAACTATAAATGATCCTAATCAATGATCTTAAGTCAGCCTTTCTGTCAGTAGAATTTATTTCAGAACATATAAAATAAGGGCCTGAAGATCCTAATCTAACCCAAACCTATACCAATATATAGAATACATGGAAAGGAATTAGTTAAGAGAGTCTGAGCCTCCTCTCCTGCTCTCAAAAGTCCTCCTGGGTAGCTGGCTGACATTATTCTCTCTTCTGGAAAAAAAAAAAAGCCAATAAATTCCAACCTTAGCAGTAGATGTAATGACTATGCTTAAACTGGAAAGCCTTGTAGAATTTTGGGTTTAGCAAAAAGGCCTGAAGTATTTCTTTCAAAGTTGTAAGAGACCTTTTCAGGACTCTCCCCAGACCCTGTGACATCCTGGACACACTCTGCCACCGTTCTTAGTAAAGCATTCTGAAATGACCTTTTCCATGTTGGTCTGCCTACACTACACCTTGATTTCTTCAAAGGGCAGGGACTGTCTTACTCATCCTGGTGTCCCTAGTGCCTAGTACTGTGCCTGGTATGGAGCAGGGGTTTGGCAAATATTTACTAAGCTTAATGAGTAATTTCTCAAGCCTTTTAAGTTCATAATGTCCACCGTACATTTTGTTCAACTCCCCCTCTCCCTTAATTTTAAAAGGCCATATGAAATTTAATGCATTATTTCAGATTCATGAACACTTTGCTCATTACATTAGTCTTGTTAAAGGAGTCCATTATTTTAGAAATCTTGTTACAAGAGAGCGCTCTGTCACTGTTGGACAGTTTTCCATGGATTGCTGGAGCTTGAGAGGACAGGGGAATACTCCATGTCTTCTGCTTTCTTAGGATTCTAGAATGTTTGTGAGCAGTGAAAACTTTAGGCACCATCTCATCAAATGCCTCATTCTGAGGACAAGAAGCTGAAGCTTGCAGAAGCAGAAGGGATTTTCCAAAGACACATAGCGAGTAAGGAGCAGAGCCAAGACGACAACCCCAGTCCCGTGGAGCTAATGCTCTTCCCGTGATTCCTCCCACCCCCAGCCCATGAGACCCACTCATGGACCTTGGGCCTCTCCAACCCCTTCAGGTTGTGAACTGTGCTCCCCAGAGGTGGGAATGAGGACTCGGCAGACCTCCTGTGATGGAGCGGCTTACACTGTTCACGCAAGGGAGTGGGGCCTAAAGGGCAAAGAAGTGGGACTTCCTGCTTGGCATCAGCTACCCTGTTCACTCCCTGTGGTAGCTGTGGCACCTAAGGTGTCCTGGCAGCAACCTTGTGAAGGATGACTCACTACTATTCCTCCGTCCGGGCCAGGAGACAGAGGCTCAGACATGGCACGAGATGCAGTCCTGGGTCAAAAGCGGAAGGGCACTTATTTGCTGTTGGAAAGGCGGAGGCCACTGGTAAGATGGGGCTCTTATGGCCTGGAGGAGGCTGCTGCTCCGGGAAGCCCTCTATAGGGCAGGAGGCTGCAGTTACATGGGCCTCTGACGGGGCTCTCCTGGACCTTTGGAACACTAGGAGGGCAAATGCCTCGGGTTGGGATGTTTCCCCTAAAGAGCTGGTCAGGCCTGTGTCAGTTTTAGGAGCTAGTCCTACTTAAACACCCTCCATCTAAGGAAAGGAGGATAACCCAGCTCTCTTCCTCCTGAAGGAATGTGTAGATACCTTGTAACTAGGGCCGGGGGTGGACAGTCTCAGCTCTTCCTTCCAAGCATACACGGACATTTCTAGGTTTTCCTTTCCTTTCCCTCTACTGTCTGCCACTTATTAGCCTGCCCTTTCTCTACACCCTTGAAGAGAAAGGGACAAGTGGCAGCCACAGAAATGGCGCCGGGCTGCTCCCAGCACCTTTCTAGTCTCCTTTTCCATTTTGTTCCCTTTTCCTCATTTCCCTGGGGTAGGGGAGGGTGGGTGGTGGGCGGGGGGGGGGGCACAGGTCATTGTGAGGGTTGGGAGAAGAAGGTTCCAGCTAGTTTTTCCCCTTCTACAACAAACTTGACTGCAGGTGATGCTTTAGTTTTATTTTAAAATGGTAATAATGATGCAACTTTGACTTGAATTGTATAAAGAATTCTCGATACTCCTGAGAGCTCAGGGATGGGAAATGAGTATTGAGAAGACTAATGAGAAGGTCTGGGGACTCTGAGGAAGGCAGAAGAGAGCGCTAACAGCTCCTCATCTGTCCTCAGTCACCCAGCCTCAGTCCTGAGAGGTGCTTTCCCTCCCCATTTCCCTCAGTTCCCATAGCAGGGGACGGACGGGGTTGGGGGTGGTGGCGGGTGGGAAGGGGGTGGGTGGGAGGGAAGATGGGCTGGACTCAGCCTTGCAGGAGCCAACTTGGGAGCTCACCCAGGGCCACTTTGTATGGCCAGGCAGGCTATGCACCGCACACCCCGGGGCACCGTTCATGTGGGCAGCACTGGAATCCTCTGGACTCCCACCAGAAATGAGGTGGCCCTGCCCTCCATCCACTTGCCCTCTAGAACTTCTGGATACCAGACACCTGACTGCCACTCTGGAGGAAAGGCAGTTACCCTGGGGGTGGCTGTGCTGTGCAGACCACCCAGCGTGGGCCAAGCCAACACAGCTTAATCTTCATGAAGTATACAACTGTGCTGGGGAGATGGCTGAGGAATTGGGCCACCACAGTGCAGTGTGTGCTGCAGACAGGCCTGTGGGAGCACACAGGCAAAGACCCAGCAATGTCACAGAGGGTACTAGGAGGTCTCTTAGGTGCAAGCGATGTCTAAGCAGAGAGTGAAGGAACCTGACAAATAAAAGCACCTGACAACAGGCCCTTTACAATAAACCCTATCTGGGTGCCTAGTGAGAAGGTCAGATCTGCACAGGGAGTTTCCAACAACAGAAAAGTCTGAGGTTTCTTTAGCCTCCAACCTCCACCAGCCAGGTAAACAAACAGGGCCACAGCCCATGATCAGTACGGAAATTCCAAACTGCAGGCTCTGGAGTGAATATATATACACTCCAGAGTTCAAGGGGAAAGGACAACTTTTTCAAAGTAATCCCATTTTCTTATCAGAGGGAGGTCTGAAAGTCTGCAATTTAAGATATTGTCACAAAAGTAATCACATCACTGAGA